>NC_079978.1:1528057-1837952 GCF_029852145.1 Microplitis mediator | reverse complement strand
AGGTCGTTTGGGCACAGCGGGCGACCGTTTCGTGCGTCTGCAACTCTTCGTGCCTTGCTCTCTTATATGCGACGACGAGTTAGGGATTAACGGGGGACTATTGCGCTTTACTTTGTTAGTATTAGTCGGCGCTACTCCTGCTGCCGTTGATGTTCCAGCGTACATACATATATGAGCATTAGAGACAGAGAGTAAACCTAACACGGGAGCGAAACGTACATGGCTGATGTGGGGAACGAGGGTGCAGCACAAGGGGGCTGATAGCAGTTTTGCTTCCCCTCGGACCTACGCCGGCACGATGAGAGTAGAACGTGCGCCAAATGGCGACGTCTCTCGTGCAGCGACGTCGTTTTGTCATGTACCTTGTCCCATTCCTAATGTAATGTAAGTAAAACTACCCTTCCATGTCTATATACAGCGCACACTATTGCAGCGGTGGTTTTACACACACGTACATGTGGACGTTAAAGCAGCAGAGATAAAAGATCCTCTCTTACATGCCTCTTTAGTTCATCTTTTCTCCCTCATCGTCAACTAAACGTTGCTCGGACTGATGACGCACGCGAGATTTTCCTCTACCTGAGAATACAACAGCTCAACTTTCCTGCCCACTGTAAATGTATATGTATGTACATAAGACTACCCAAGTCATCCGGGAGTACCACGAACTTTGCGGACACGAGTTGTTATTGTATTATTATAGTTGTGTAGGGTAGAGACCATAGACTACGCGCGTTAAAATGTGCCCACGGTTGTATATCTTTCTCCCGGGGGGTCGGGTCGCGTAGCCGTTTCCGACGAAGCTGAGTAAAGGAAGCGTCAGCCGAAAGCTGCGTAGTAGGTTAAAAGAATCTAAGTATGCGGGCTATATAATGTTTAAGGTTTAACTTAAGGTTTTAGCTCTTCAGGCCATACGGTTTAGACTTTAGACGGTGGGGACCGGCCTTGTACCCGCGGGAATGAACGCTGACTAATCTGCCACGGGCCCAAAAGACCTTAGCCGTCAATATCCACGCCATATAACACAAACGCTTCTTTTAAAATCGCTTACTTGTTCCAACTGCCATCAACTTTACAACCGTGACGTATTTTATTTTCTTTCTTCAATATTTATTTTTTTTCTCATCGTTTATTTTTAGTTTACTTGTTGTGCTGTATTTTATAAAACTTTTTTTTTATTCAACTGCCTTCTGCGTATCTGATGACTTATTATGTTTGTTTTTGACGGGCTGGCGAATGATGAAAACGTCGGCCGCGACAGTGTAATACCGTTGGTAGGCTTCGTGGCGAGACGCTTCATTGCATCATCATTTATTTGCTTCGTGCCACGATGAACTTTCGCTTACTATCCTCGTATTTCAACCTACTTATCAACGCGGTGACAACGGCCACGACGATTGATCCTTAAAATTAAAAAGTTATCTTGCGAAATTATCAGCAAGCTATTGCCAATTTTTATTTTTACTCTTAATTAATTATATTTAAATTTTACATAGGGGAGGGTGGGGCAGAGCGGCCCCCCTAAGCCAATTATTATTTTTTGTGGCTTTCAACCATAAGATCACTTTACTTTTGTCCTATTTCGAACAAATTTATGGACATTTTGCCAAAATTCTTAAAAATTTTTTTTTTTTTGTGGGGCAGAGCGGCTCCCCCTTTAAAAAGTGATAAAAAAAATTTTTTTTTTCGTTTTTTTTTTTTTTAAATTGTTTTCATCATTAAGAATGTATTTCTTTCTCTTGACAACTATTTTTGGTTTTATATTACTCGAAAAAAAATTTTTTAAAGCGTAAAAAATCGTTCACTCTCGATTACCTTAATTACTAATTGTTATTTAATAAAAAAAAAAATCAATTCTATAATTTTACTTTATTTCAAAAATTTATCAACTAAAAAAAAAAATTTTATTTTTATAAATTTTTAGAGACCAAATTTGCCTCTTACATAGAAAAACGGCCGAATAATATGAAAAAATAATTTTTTCGGAAGTTTCGGCTGGTCCATTTTGCCCCAGGTGTTATGCGTAGGGCTAGAAATGTGGAATTATAATAATTTTTTTTTAATTTGACGATAAAAATATGAAAAAATCACTTTTTCAAAATTTTGGGCTTGTCCATTTTGCCCCAAATGTCATGCGTAGGGGTAAAAATGCGCAAACATATCGGATTTATAGTAATTAGTCGAAAAAAAAAAAATTTTTTTTTTGGTCAAAATTTCAGGGGTGCCGCTCTGCCCCATGGGGGCGCTCTGCCCCCCCCCCCTCCCCTACTCATTATTAAAATATTCTCAAAGTAATAATCCGCGGAAAAAATATTATCAATCAAAAAATATTTTAGGCGGTGGAAACTTTTCCAATCGATAAGAATCTCTTTTGAAATTTTAAATCCCACTATTTATGAGCCTTGGTTTCAAGAAGCGTATTGACATATACTATTTAACAATAACCACTTATAAATTGTGCTAGACAAGGGTCTGCGAGGGATTTTAGTCATCAGGTATCGGGGAAAAAAAAAGAAAAAGAAAACCATCTTGCATCCAGATGCGCGGGTATTTTCCCTTCGTCGGCTCGTGGAATTGCTGGGTCAGGCGTAGCAAAGTTATAGTCAGTCATAGTTATAGTTATAAAAATGAAAGAATGCGCGGAAAGTGCATGAGTAATACACAAGGCGGGGAAGTAACGTAGTATGAGGCATGACAGTATGCCAGCATAGTATGAATAAGAGAGTAAAGGACAAAGAGCGAGCAGACTCGATTATACCTGACATGAATTTCCCGAGAGCTCTGGACAGTTTTCGGGTCCAATGTGTCGCGTCGTCCTGCTAGTCGACGTTGCCGTCATTCGCCGGTTGTGATTTCCGAGTGAAACAGCGGGCGGTACGGTACCAATCCATAAGACTTGACTGGAATAGAAGGCCACAGAGAAACGAGAACACGTGAACTCAAGAGGGTTAGCTAGAGAAAGATAAAGATAAAAGGGGAGAGAGAGATAGGAATATTGAAAAGTGATGTATATTGCACACTAGGGTTTGCGACGTTGTTAAAGCGCGGGGAAAAGTAGGCGGTGGTCAAATCGTTTCCTCGAACCGCTTGCTTCGAAATAGGTAAATGGAAACCGATGAATCCGTTCGCGATTTTCACCACTACACTCTATAGATACATATAAATATATGTATAGAAAATACTGCTGCTAGTATTTCTACAACTAAAATATCTATCCATTTCAATAGGTAATTTAAGTTGGGACGTTTTGTTTTCATCCAAGACCCTCTATTGTCCTTCGGGGACACTCCGTTCCATTATGTATGTATATTGAAAAACCTGAGCCGCACACAAGTAGTCGTAGCAGTTGAGAACTTGGGTTGTAATTTATCACAGGTATAAAGTCGTAGGTATTATTAGGTCTATGAAATATAATACGCTGATTCATTTTATTTTACTTTTTATTTTCAAATCTAAATTACCCGTTCCAAATTAATATGCAGATTAATCATTTAATTCGCTGTGCAAACTAACTTATTGTCTATTAATTTGGGTAATTAAATAGGGATTAGCTGGCAACGGGGTGTTTTATTCAAATTTAAATATGCTGTACATTCAATGATCTCTTTCATAAGAATACCTGATCAAAAATGAAACTTGATTCAGGCACGCTTCACCTTATTTTCTTTTGGAGTTATCGATTTGCCGACGATTTTTCGATAAGATCTCGACTTTTGCGACTTAAATCAAATTTTTTATATTTTTTGATCTTAGTTTGAACTTATTCGTCTTTACTTCGAGCACGATGGTCATTCACCTTACTTTTGACTTGCTAAACCAAGTCGAAAAAAAGTTATATATTTGCCTACTTTCGCCTTAATATAGGGGAGGGTGGGGCAGAACGGCCCCCCTGAAATTTTGATCAAAACAAAATTTTTTATTTTTTCGACTAATTACTATAAATCCGATATGTTTGCGCATTTTTAGCCCTACGCATGACATCTGAGGTAAAATGGACAAGCCGAAAATTTTGAAAAAATGATTTTTTCATATTTTTCGGCCGTTTCTCTATGTCTGAGGCAAATTTGGTCACTTAAAAGATTAATAAATAAAAATTTTTTTATAGTTGATAAATTTTTTAAATAAAGTAAAACTATTTATAATCTAAAAAATTAAAAAACACATTCTTTGGGTTCAAAATAAAGACAAATAAGAAATACAGAATTGTTTTTTTTTTATTAAATAACAATTAGTAATTAAGCTAATCGAGGGTAAACGATTTATTACACCCAAAAAAATTTCTTTTGAGTTACACAGAAAAAAAGGATTTCTTGGTGCAAAAATTTTTTTCTTGTTCTAAGAAAATTTTTACTTGACCCAAGAAATTTTTTGTATTATAAAGTGAAAACAAAACTTTTCTTGGGGTAAGATAAATTTTTTTTGAAACAAGAAAAAATTTTTTTAGGCGAGAAAAAAATTCTTGAGCCTAGAAAAATTTTTTTCTTCAATTCATAATACAAAATATTTCTTGCGCCAAGAAATTATTTTTTTCTGTGTATATAAAACCAAAAATAGTTGTCAAGAGAAAGAAATACATTCTTAATGATGAAAACAGTTTCGAAAAAAAAAATTTTTTATCATTTTTTGGAGGGGGCCTCTCTGCCCCACAAAAAACATTTTTTTTTCAGACTTTCGGCAAAATGTCCACAAATTTGTTCGATATAGGACAAAAGTAAATCGATCTGATGGTTGAAAGACACAAAAAGTAATAATTGGCTTAGGGGGGCCACTCTGCCCCACCCTCCCCTATAAAAATTATTTCACCTCAGTTTTGACTTTTTCGCCTTATAATTTAAGTCGGATAAGTCTGAACCAAGTCAATTTCGACTTGATTTCAACTTCTTCGTCTTAAATCGTGACTAAGTAAGCCAGTTAAGTCGAAATCAAAGCGAAAACTCAATGAATTTTATATCTCCGTAAAAAAAAGTCGAGTTTGTCTTGTGAAAAACGGCTCCAAATTTCGACTTGGTAAACCAAGTCTAAATCAAGTTTTATTTTCGACCCGGGTTATAATAGACTTTGCAGTAAGAGTCAAATTTAAAATATCGATTTATCGAAAATTTATTTATTCAATTATTGTATAATGAATAATATTATAATATTTTACGAATTTATATTCAGTTTAAAAGTTTGTAAGTCGTTACTTTTTTTTTTCTGAACTATTAAAAGTCTTGTCAAGATCACGGGTCATTAGTGACAGCAGAAATTCAAGTAATTAACGATAATTAATAATAAATAGATTCAAAATGTTTAATTACTCAAAAGTATTTTTTCAATAATAATAATAAATGGAAATTTTATTTACTTCACTTAAAGATGAGTTAAGAAGATAATTTCATAGAAGTAACTTTTAACAAGCTGTCGTTAAATTACTTAGCTCGTCGTAGAGCGCAAGTACAAGATTATAAAAATAAAAGGGAAAATAATACAATAATTCCAGTAATATAACCGAGCAAAGTACTTAACGGCTTAAAATGTTTGAGAAAGAGTAAGAGATAGATAGGACAAAGTAAGTGCTAGGGAAAAGGAGAGACGGAGAATGCGGTGCATGTAAATACTTTTGTTAAAATTGCCAGGTACACGAAGCTCATAATGTAATACAAACTCATTTTGGGATAAGTACCAAGTTATTCAATATTCCCCTATTGTCCTTCACTTTGCCAGGACCTTTTGTCAATTACAATTGTACATTTTACGACTAGACTTGTTTAGATATTTGAAAATATTTAAATACTGATGGTAATCACTTGTGTCGCGTCGTAAATTACTTGTCTAGGAGATGACGTACGTCAGAGGTGCTTTTATCTTTCTGGGTTTTACCCGAGCTGTAGACAATGCGTACAAGTGATTTTCTTTGTCACGAAAACTTTGGCTCGGCTTAAGTTTATACCCATCGCAGGTTTTAATAAATAATTTAGGGAATAATAAATTTCAAACACGCGACATCAAATACCGTAAATTTTAATCCGATAAATTGATAATTCAACGTCGAATGAAAAACTTTAACTCAAAAGTTATTATCAGCTTTTGGCTTAAAAGACTTAATTAATCCCCGCTTCTTAAAATTTATATAAATAAAATATCAAAAATAATAATTATTATTACCGCTGTACATAAATACACATACGGGTAATAACACCTGTAGAGTTTATCGGGAATTGTCGAGAGTAGCGGTCATTAAAAACTACACACAGTAGTCGCAGTTAAAATATTTTTTCGACATTTACAATCACAAAAGGCGTAAACTGAAATACGCACGGTCATAAGTCATAAGAATGAGCTGAGAATATCGAGAATAAGAATAAGAATAAAAATAATAAATAAAATAATGAAAGACCAAGACGAAGAGGAAGAACGAGAACTTAAACTCTCGTCGAACGGTTTAAAAACGAAACCTGCGAAATTACCGGCTCCTGTCGAGGTTCCTTCTCTCTCTCTCTCTCTTTCTCTCCTCAGTCTTTTACGTTGTTATATACCTGGGGCATTAATTCCCCGACCGATATTTCCCGTGAGACGGGCGGCGTCGCGGTCGCCGAGAATATTCACGGAACAGTGAGTGAGTATGTGGATGTGGATGTGGATGTGGATGTGAATGTTAATGTAAATGTAAAAGAAGGAAGAGCTGAATATAAGGTAAAGTGAAGGAGGATGAGGTTCGAGTACTACGCCGGTGATGAGGTACCTAAGGGGTAAAGGGAGACGAAAAAGACCGTGAGAGGATAAGGTAGATGGGGAGCGGAGAAGAGGCGGGGAAAAGCAAACCCTCTGGTATATACATCAGCCGAGTCTTCTCATCGAGCGATACGAGCAGAGAGCGGGGTATAGACTGAAAACACATCGACGATCTGCTGAGAAATAAGAGTGCTGTGTAAGAGCCATCAGTGCAGGAGCAACTGAGTAAGATTAAGTAATGACGGAAGAGTGGAAGCGAGAGGGGATTGGGCTCTTCTTTGTTCGCTGGCTCAACTCGAAAAACCCGGGGATACGATGCCCGCGAGCTCTCGCTTCCTGCCGCCCCGACACGACCGCCGCGGTCCCTCCTAATTGACGGCTCTCTCGCGATCTTTTACCTTTACTTACCTACTCGGCAAACTAAACCGACAACCGTACTCTGCCCGTTCTGGATACACCACTCAACCCCGTTGTAGCCCGTAGCCTCTAGCCCGTAGCCCGAGTTTACATGCACACCGCAAGTCAGACTTAAAGACTCTCGAAGGCCATGGAGTTGATGCACGAATCATCTCCTATAATACCTACTACTCTGTAGCCGCTCTCCTCTCCTCATTTTTCTCATGCTTGCATACAGGCTGCCTCGTCTGCGAGACGTATATCGCGCGCGAGACTCGCCGAAAAAAGATTAAAAAAAAAGACAGAGAGCGCGGTGTAAAAAAATATTTTTCGTGGAAAAAAAAATTTTTAAAATAAGTAAATAAAATACCGGGGAAAAAAATAAATTAGTATAAGATGTGCTCGAGCCGAAGGAGAAACCGGTTGATGCAAATGACGTGTTGTTTTAGCTTGTAAATAATATTATTTGTCTCTGTTTGATTGCCGAGTAAAAGTAACAGTTAGATGTATATATATAAGAGATAGGAGAAATTGAAACTTTTATTGTTATCTTGGGAATTTTATTGGTTTGTAATTATCGCGGATATTTTGATAATTTCGGTTATTACTTGACGGTTTTATTTTTGCACGGTAATAATAGGCTATCAAGTGGGTGAGAAATTCACTTGTGAGATTAAAATATTATAGAATTAGAAGCTATTAGATACCGGAGAGAAGGGTATATAATTATGGAATTATGCGGTTAAAGTATACTTTATTAGTAAACAATTTGCATGTTACAAAATACTTATTAGGATTTAGTGGCTTAATAATTCGATTACACCGGTGATTTAATAGATAATAATTTATTCATATTATAAATTGAATATCTTTATCATTCTCAATAAATTATCTTCTCCGTTAACTAAATTACTCTAAAACCATCATCACAAATTATCTCATAAAGAAAAAACACCTCCGGTCTAAAAATAACTCGGTCCATTAAAAAATATTACACGCGAGTTTTATCATATATATTTAATTCATTTACACCTTCTCTCTTTCTCTTGTCCTACGCTTGGCTACCCATCACAATAATAACAATAATTATATTTATAAAATCCGGAGAAAAAAAAAAAAATAAATAAAAATACACACATGCTCCATAAGGTCCGTAGAGGATTAAAGTGCATAGAGTGAAAATAAAAGCAAACAGCAGAGAAACCTAAAGGACGATAGATACAAAAAAGTAAAAGACCGCGACGAATAAGAAGCAGACTTAGAGGAGAGATGAAATAGCGTGAATTTATTTTTAGGGATAGTATTTGGTGCAGCTGAAAGTCAGAGTAGGAAATACGTATTGTTGAGCTCGGAATATCGATCGTATGGCCGCGGTTAGTCCAGTGCACGGCGACGCGAGATGAAGCCTTCGAGGCGTGGAAATCGACGTGGACGAATCGCGCTCGTTGTCCCTTTCTCTCCCAACGGCAGCCGCTACGGCGGTGGCGGTGGCAGCGGCGGCGTTAAACCCAACGATCGAGGGTTAGGTATGCCATACCGTATATACTCTCTATCTCTCTCTTTATATATATATATATATATATATATATGTATACATACACATAATATATAAAATGCCGTATCCAGCGCACGCACTCTCGCGAAGGGATGATCGTCACGCACGTACGCACGAGCTCAGCTTATTCCGCCCCTTCTTTTTCCGGCGGCCTCTTTTCACCGCTTCTGTTCCCTCCATCACACATACACACAAGCCGACTACTTGCAGACCCACATTCAAAGACACACACATACAAGCACACTCCGTTAAGCCTCACAACCCGTATGGTGTTGGAGATTCGTGGAAGTGACGTCTCCGGGAAACAAAACACACGATCGGTTATCGCTTTGGGATTTCGCCTTAACTTTCACGACAACCTCGACGTACATTTCATTTTCCTTAACATTTACGCTTACAAAACAGATTATAATGCCCTCGTCCTCGTCCTCCCACTGGTTGAAAACTTCCCGTCTTACCCTTCGACTCTAGTCCTTTGAATAATCACGCTGTGTATCTGCTTTGGCGTACCCTATGCACATACCCTTGCACATACACACCAACCTGTACACGTACATGAACCTTTGGAATACCTGAGCAAACCTCAACCTCAAACCCGTACCTGGACTTTTGAGCCGGACCACCTTTGCCTCCCAGTCGCTGGCCCTCGGTCCTCAGTCTTCATTGTCTATGTCTATATATATCTACATTCTATTTTCGTTATTCTATACGTATATCTATACACAAGACGATCCGCAGTTGTAATCTGTGTCTTCGTCTACGTATATATTTTCCTGCTATTCCCTATCCATTCTGCCTCGAGCTTCACGGTTAGCTTCTATTCCAACAACGGAAACTTGCTTCTATTCGTATCGCGACAATCGATTACCAAAGCGTTTCTCTTCTAAGCTAACCCTCTGCTGGCTCACTGCAGAGTTGAGAGTAGTACAGGACAAGTAGACCCAACTAACTCAAGTTAAAGGGGAATATATATATATATTTTATTGTATTCCAAATATAACTCCAGGGGGTGGTTATTTTGGAGATCTCGTTAAAGAGGAATGGAATGAATATTTTTGCGGCACATCTAATGATATTGACAATTGCTAAGCCCTGTGACATTGTCACCCATTTGTATTGTATACTATATAGATATGTATTGTATATACGTAGAAATATATATATATATATATATTAATCAGAGAATTAACCGCGGGAATAATGTTCGTGAAATGTCTCACGTGGCCTACTGCTATCTTCTCGCCGTGGGGTGAGAATTAAATTGAAGGGGAGCTGAAGAAATCGATGATGATGCTGATGAGAAATGTAAGAGAAAAGCTGGTACGTGTATTATAGGAGACAGATATAGAGTATGTGGAGAGCGAAAGACCGGAGAGGAAGGAAACAAGTAAGGAAGGGCTCTTGCTGCTCGTTAAACCCAACGTATATCGCGAGCAGTTCTACACTATCGAGAAAATGCGCAGATGCGCACCGGAAATGCGCACTCGTTCTTTTGCTCCAAAAACAAAATGTTACTGGGTACAAGTGTACGCACTTTTTACGGATATTTTTATATTTATTTATTTGGTAAATATAAAAATACATGTCGAGTTTACTAACATGAATAATAATTTAAGGCTGACTAAAACGAGTTTAAGTGAAAGGTCAAAGGCCAAAGTTAAAGCGGAAATTAGTAAGAATGTTGCGACTTTGGATACTATGAATACTTGTAGAAGCAGGTATATGCACTTTGTACTTTTCCACTGCCGGGAAATTCCCAAGTTAACGACCCATCTGGCCAGTAATCCCTATGACTAAGTGTTTACTTTACGTTACAGGTCAGACAATTGGTTTATTTTTAAATTATATTTTATTTTATTTTATTTTAATAATTATACATTTTGTTTGATTTTTTCGCGGTTTTATTTGAAACTTTTTGTTTTCATTTTCTTTATTTTGCTTTTGCTCGGTGCAACGTAATTCTCTTACAAAGCCAGGCTAGAGATAGAGATGAACAGAGAGATAGAAATATAGAAACGTGAACATGGGAAGAACAGTAGAAAGCAAGGATCAGAGACAGTATAGAGGAATAGTATACCGTTACGTGGGCAAACGAGCGACGAAGCTACAATGAACGAGCCAACTCTCTCTCTACTTGTCTGTATGTACTGTATTATCTATATCTATATCTATAGTCTCTGGCAACGGTAGAAGCAGCAGCAGCAGCAGCATCACAGAAACTAGTATCTGCACACTGGTACACCGACAAATATACAGTACAAGGGATGGAATGGGTTAGTGGCGGTTGCTGAAGAAGAGTTGAGAGTAGTGGCGAATAAGCGTGGGCAAAGCAAAAGAGAAAAGCCAGATGCGAATAAGAGTAGAGACCAAATGAGAATAGAAGAAAATGAAAGAGCACGAGCGAATGTGCACAGAGAACTAAAATAAAACTTTATTCTTTATTCATTCATTAACTTGCTTTTTGTTGTTGATGTTCTTTTTTCGTTTTAATTTTTAATTTGCGTCTCGTGTTGGATTGTCCTTGAACGCAGCTCGGCAATTAATCTCGGAATTTTTCGCGATACAGATTGTCGTGTGTCGAAAATGTTTAACTGAGAGACAAGTAAAGCAACGTTGCGTCTTTCGCGTGTCTTCAAGGACATAGTCAGCCAATGAAGAGAGAGACAGAGTATTCGGTGGAGTATAGTAGTGTAAGAAGAGGAGTTGTAAGAGTAGGAGTACGGCTGAGAGCGCGGAATGAGTAGAACTAACTTGGAGTAGAGAGTGAGTGAGTGGGTGAGCGAGAGAGTGTGAGTGAGCGGGGGAGGGTCGGGAGCGGGAGCTTGCTGGAGATATGGCCGGAGGGAGCCGTTGGACGTGGCGGCAGAGCGCGAGGGTGTGCGGGAGGATGTGCGGGGGTGAGTTAGGTCGCGAAGGGACGGCCAGCTAAATAACGGCTTGCCCTATCTTCGTCCTCGGCCGCTATATATATCTATACTGTATACATAGAATCCAACCCAACCCAACCCAACCCAGGCCAGGCCAAGTACTTCCATTCGTTTCCCTCATCTCTCTTTACCCTCACGTTCTCTTACTCATCGTCGTCTTTGGTTGTCGTCGTCGCCGCCACCGTGTTAGTCGTCGTGACTCCTATTTCCACTCTTCCGCTCCTGCTACTGCTACTTCTACTTCTACTTCTATTCCAACTCGAACTTCTACTACTTTACTTCTGTTCCCTCTAATGCCCTTGGTTCAACCCCGCGGCAAAAGAGCACCCTCGTACTGGTTGGTCGTTAGGTTTTATATATATCTATATATATATATTCGGGTCTCTACGTGTGCGTTACGCGAGCAAACTAAACTGCGTCTTACGTTATTTTCTCGTATCGTGTATCCATCCGGCCAACTGATGTTCTTTCGTTGTCGTTTTAGCTGCTACGGTATACTTTCAGCGGCGATGTACTTGTACATGTATGTGTGCGTGAGGTAAAAGATATGTGAGAACGGGTATTGCAGGTGTTCGTCGCGTTGATGTGTCCCTTTCATTTTACGTCTCAACGTCCAACAACGTCTCTTCGAGCGTGCTCGTTTACTTTACTCATGTCCACATCCATGTTCATGTTCATATCATATATATATATATGTATATACACGATATACACTGCACAAGGACGACGGTGACGATGTTGTGAGAGCTAATCGCGAGACGCACGCACTCACGAGAATTTAGTTCTCTCTCGATCGCTCGATACTCTGCCCAACCGCAGGCGAATGGCTTCCGTGTACTCTATCTCTATACATATAACATCTACATACATATATGTGTATAAGGTGGCCAATCGATTAAATTGTAAGGCACTACTAGCCAGACGAGTAAAGTTCATTAAATTAAATCAAATTGATACATATATGTTATTGCAGCTCCCGGTGATAAAGATTTTGAAATAATTTAAGAAATTTATTAATCGCATTTAAAGTTGAGCTTCAATACAAGTCAAACTGTAGATAATAAATAAAGTTTAAAAAATAATTTAAGTATAGACGAATTCAGTTATAAATAATTAAAAGTAATTGTGCTGTAAAGAGCGATGCGAACGGGTAAAATTGCGTGGTAGTAAAAAAAGTATTGGTAGTTGAGAGTAACGGACGAAGCCGTAAATCGTTGGAAAAAGACCGAGCGCGGAACAGCTGGGAGAGGAGGGACTGAGCTTAAGCTAGGATGAAGTAGGCGCAAAGTAATCGCAAAACAATTTCGCCAGTGAGTCACACGCTCACTATCCAGTACTACACACACACATACATAAATAAATGTCTACAGATATTTTATCTAGTAGTACATGCACATACTTAGCAGTTAACAGTGTCTCTGTTTTACCAACCGCTGACCCATAAATGCGGTTGGACGACTTTGCAGCAGTCGGCGGCGCACCGCTCGCTTGTATTACGGAAGTGAACTTTTCAAGTTCCCGCGACACTGACCCACTTTACTCTCCCTGATACTTGCACTGCCGAGCGGTATATACTATATAGTAGTTATATCTTCTCCCCACACCCCCAAGGCTGTACGTATGAATGCGGTATCAAGCGCTCTCACTTTCCTTGTGGTAGCAGCTCTCTCCCCCTCAAAACTTTTTCTACTTAATCATGAGTTCGCTATACTACTGCTGTTCTGCTATATATATATATATATATATATCGGACTACAGTCTATACCATACTCTGCATTCAGCTCGACTCTTATCTGTATTATACATAATATATAATACCATACTTACACTCGTTCACGCAGTTTGCGGATGCCTAGCGTTAAATTAAACTGCGTATTATTATACATTATAGCCGTGATGTATATATGTTTGTATGTTGTATGTAGACAGCGGCAATACAGGCATGTAAGTACACAATGTACGTTTATAAAGGTTGATATTATACGTATATATATATATATACGAGCGCATTACACGCAAGACCCCGATACAAACACGATACGAGGGGGCGTTCGATCCACTAGTTGGTTGAGACGCGGCAATTTCTAACACCGGAAGAGGCTTTTAAGCCTCCGCAAGTCCCCAGGATCACGCGACATCATGAGTTACCAACTTTGTACCCGTGGAAGCGTTGCCAAATCTCTTTTAGCGCTCGATGCGCGGTCTTTGCCGCGACACCGCTATCTCGCTCGATAGCTTCATCGGATCCCACTTCCTCCTCTTTCTTTTTGCACTCAACTTAACTTAGCATTGGATGGTATGGCTCGAGAGAAAAAGAGCTGGGAGTAGAGACCGATTGGAAAGCCTCAAGTCCGTCTTCGGCAAATAAAAGCTGAGGCGGAAAACAAAGATCGAGTGAGCGAGTGCTGCGAATAAGAGTAGAGTTTGTTCGTGAAATGCTGAACCGACACCACACAGACTATCGTGTGGTGTGTGGTGTCAGTTAATGCAAGATAAAGAGAGCGAGTGAGAAGTAACGACTGGCAGTAGTAAGAGAACAGTACGAGACTTTGCATCTGTATCGGAGTAAGTACGAGAGAGCTGAGACAGTGAGGAACGGCATCAGCAATAGCAGGCACCAGCAGGCAAGCAGCCTTTGGGTTTGCGCTCTGCTCAGTACATATACACATACAGTGAGTTGGGTATTTGTGGGCCGACAAGGGGGGTGCGGCGTAGTTTGAGGTCGTCGGCAGGCCCAACTACAACCAACCAGGCGGCCATCAGCCGTCATAGAGAGACAGGATGCGAGGGTCCGCGAATGAACACGGAATGAGAGACCGCTTTTCGCTGGAATTACGCGTTTGAAGGTGTGCGTGAGCGTCTCTCGCGGTTACTCGCGATAAAATTTAAGCTCTTTTATATGTATATATACATTTATACATATTGTATACAGTGGAACGAGAGAGAGAGTATTTTTATTTTCTCACTCGACTGTTATGTGTGTTGCGCAGCAGACCACCAAACGTATTGGTGCGTATTATTGGTGAACGAACGGACGTCAGCCGTCGGCTATGGTGTTGTTTTGTAGTGGGTATAATAAACCACGGGCGAGAGAAAGAGAGTAAGTAAGTAAGGAGAGAAAAAAATAAGGAAAAAAAATAAAAAGGGAAAGAAAGAAAGACAGTTGAGGGATCGAAGACTTAACTCAGGTATACGAACTTAACTCCCGAACCCGCCGATAGCCGACTGCGACGCGTTTCGCTCGCGGCGCCGCGTGCAAGGCCCAACCAACTACATAACAACAGCGTACACAGCAGTGCGTGCGTCCGCTTTTGTATAAGTAGAAAAAAAAAAAAAATATATATATATATATATATATATAATAACAAAATAAAGAAAGAAACGAAAGAAAGGAAAAGAGAGAGAAATGTCGGGAGAGAAGGAGAGTGAGAGGTTCCGAGGAAAAAGAACAACACGCGGCAGCTGGTCGTCGTCGTCGTCGTAGTCGTCGTCGCCGTCGTCTCTCCATACCATACCGTAGCATAGCATGCTCTTATGCTTACTTACTTACTCTCCAGCACGGCGTGTCGTCTCGCCGTCGAGTGCGACACTTTGCAAGGGCCCGCATAGCATGCCTCCGGTGATCGTCGCCTGGATACGACAACCGCGAGTCTCAACGTTCAATAATTCTCGTGAAAAAAAGGCGTTATAAAAAAAATTCACACACTCATGTACACGCACGCTCGCACACACACATGGGCATGCACGGCCACACATATGTACTCATCATCGCCCGTATGTATCTAGACACACATTTACAAGCGCTAATAGCTGCGAAACTCTCTCAATCCCTATCTCTCTCTGACTCATACTCTGACTGACTCACTCACCCACAGCTCAGTTCCACTGGTTGTGTCTCCCGCGTTAATACGCAGCAATATTAACCCGTGAATTCCTCGTGGAATTTCTCAACGGGAGATTAACTGATAATTATATGCAGCTATTTAAATCGCACGTGTGTCGCTGACGTTGAAATTTAGTCTCCACTCCTACTTGCCTATATATTTTTATTTCTCATATTTATTTTTTTATTATTATCATTATTGTCATTATTATTCCATTCTATATGATATCCCAGAGACGAAGAGAGATCTTCTTTCAAACTCTGAACCCACGCATCTTTTATATATTTTTCCTTTCCCTGCAACTCATCATCAAATCAATTCCCCTTTCCTACTCATCCACTTAAACTCAATACTTGCACGTGCGGTGTATGCCTATATATACACTTTGTACAAAATATATATCAAGTTTAAGTTTGGTGTCTCTCCAATTACGCGCTCGGAAGCCCAACGCGACGACGTTGCCGATTACTCGCCGCGCGCTATATGTAATGCACACATACATCCATATATATATATATATATATATATATATATATATATATATATATATATACACGTACACCATCAGCCAAGGCGACCTATGCCGAATTTTCTGCTCAACAACTGGAAAGTCTCCAGACGCGATAAAGAGGCGGGGTTTAATTTACCAGAAATATGCGAGAGAGTTGACCGCCACCGTCGCCGTCATCGTCTTGGTCTTGGTCTTAGTCTTGGTGAGTCGTTACACGTCTTTTGTGCACGTACCGAGAGGATACATATCTTTATAGACGTTGTTGTCGCTGCTATATATATACATACATAATACCTCTACCTACAGCCATAGGTATATATATATATACGTAATGGTGTACAGTGTATTGTATATAGCGGAGGTGGCGGACGAGGAGAAAGAGCGGAGCCATCCTCTTTAGAAGACCCTTAACCCTGCGGGTGACGCTCGGTCGGACGAGCCATCAGACAAAAGGGTTCGCCGGAGTTGAGAGAGAGTCGGGTGTCGAGGGAAACGAGGGGCCACGAAGGGGAACCAACGAACGAACGATACGATACGAGCACCAGCGGAGAGAAGAGACGAGGGGACGGGCAGGAAGTTCGCGATGCGTGACTCACCGAACCGACCGAATGCATGGAACCCGCGGTTCGCGTTCGCGCTTCTCCCTCGTTATTTCTCTCCCCTTCCATTTGCACCCGTCTCCCTCGCTCTTTCTCTGCAGAATAAGCATTACCTTGTATATATAGAGCTCTCTACATATATATGTGTATATATGCGGGTATGGATGTATATATATATATATATATATATATATATAGCTCCCGTCCCCCGGACGTCGCTGGCTCGATAGCTCTCACGTACGTTCCCTCGTCGCGGACGCCTTTGTTGTTGTGTCCTCTGTACTGCTGCTGCTGCTGCCTATCGCGTTATTTCACACTCCCTCGCGCGGCGGTCCGCGTGCGTGCACGCGTCGACTCTGCTGCCGCTGTGCTGCTTTCATTATTTTTCATTTTTTTTTCTTATTCACTTTTTTCTCTCTTTTATATTTATTTTTTTCTTACACACGCTCGGAGTTGATGTAGAACACCGAGCGCAGTGTGTATGGCTGCTCTTGCGATCGAGTACGAGAGCGAGTTGCACGAGAACCTGAGTCGCACATGAGGGGGACTCTGAGGGTGCGGTCGATGGGAATACATGGAGCGAAGAACCGTTATGGTCCTACTGGCGATTGTGTTGATGACAAAAGTCCTCGAGTTACACTACTCAACTCTTTCGCTTATTGTACAATTGTTTTCCTAGCTCGAATCGTCTTGTATTGTGATTATAAATCAAAATTATTTTTATGATAATTGTCAAAACCAGTTACGTATTTACTCCGTCAATTAACTCCGCCGTTGACTCATTAATTTTTATGATATTTCTTTTAGTACTTAATTGAAACTGGAAGTTGATTGAAATTTGGATATTTTCTGGTATTCGCCTGTAAATTTTCGTAAAAAAAAAAATTTTTTTGGGACATTTGTAATTATAAGACACAGCATTCAAAATTGAATAGTATTATTATAATTACATCATTATCAGAAGCCGTGATGTTATTTTAACTATAGTGGAGTCTGATAATGCGTGATATTAAACGAAATGTCGATTATTCATAAAATAACGTCCGTGAAATAAAATAATCGTTAATAAAGTCCACGTGTCAAAGTCTACCGTATAATCAAGAACAAACAAGCTCATTTGATAATTACACCGTGCTTTGTCGCAATTATAATTTTTAAGGATCATTAAATCCAACAGTTCCATCCATATTATTATTTCTCCAAGCATACAATACGTATTATACGTAACTACAACTGCCTACATCTCAACCCTTCAAGCATAATCCTCATCCTCGTGCATCCTATTCAATCACCCCAACAACCGCTTTAGAAAAAAACTAAAATAAAAATGCTGATCTCAGAAAATAAAAAAAATAAAATTCAACAACCATCAGGGAAAAAAAAAAAGAAATAAAATGAAATGAAATAAAACCCATTCGCGATCTTGGGAAATAAAAGGACCGAAAGTTGGTGGGTTCTCCTCCTCTTATAACGAGTGAATTTAGGGTGGTGCACGTCGTGGTAATAACAAAAGAGGAGGGCGCGGATGGTCGAGCGCGTTATAGAGGCAAGTCTGCTTGAGTTGGACTGCTGGCTGTGTGTCGGGGGGTTGTGTTCAGAGGGGAAGACACGACGACGACGACGACGACTACGACTACGACTACGACTACGACTACGAGTAGTACGAGTACGAGGAGAGAAGCACAGAAGGGTATGAAGGGTAAGAGACGAACCCTCGGGGGTTAGGGACGAAGTGGTGCCAGGGGAGAAGACAAGGAGGGCAATGGAGAGAAGCAGCGGCCGAGGGAAGGCGGTGACCCGCGGTGCCTGTCTACTACTGCTGCTGCTGCTGCTGCTGGCCGCGTTTCCAGACCCGCAGCTCTAGTGGCGTTATATAGCGTGTAGGGTGGTGTAGCGCGACGTCGACATAGCACACTCTCTGTGCTACACTACACTACTTCACTCCACTCTGTACTGGGTAATGTAAGGCGTGAGCGGGTGCCGTGGGAGCAAAAGAGACGGAGAGCCACCAGAACGCGGCTGGAGATGGTGCAAGGGGGGAGTACTGGGAGACGGAGGTAATTTGAGCGTCACACGCTGAGCGAGCGGCAACGACGAACGAACGAACCAGCAACCAAGCAACCAACGACGAACGAACCTACAGCCATACCAGCCAACATCTATGTGCTACATAAAGAGCCCCAACTCCACCCTTCCGCCCCCTTATGTATCCGAGCGACCCATCGCGGAACCTACGACGCGACCCATGTACAACGCGTCCCAAAAGTCCTTTACCGCGGCCAAGCCAGTTCCTGCCGCTCTTCTCCCCTCATCCCCCGACGGCTCGCCCCTTCAATCTCATTTCATCTCTCTCATCCTCTTCTCTTTTCCCTCTACTCTATATCTATTCGCCTTTCTCTTTGTCGACTCTTCGCTCTGCGGTGGATCCGCTTCTAACCGCTTCCACTTCCTTCGTACGAACCATTTTTACTTTTTTATTTCTTCGTTTTTCTTTTTTCTCCGGTTAAATTTGAATTTCCCGCTGGACCTGTTCGCCAGCTTAAGGATTGACATTTACTGTGTTTTTAAGTCTCTCTACTGTCTATGCTTCTAGACATATGTAAATATATAGATATATATGCATGTGTTATCTCTCTGCAGTCTAGATATCGTGATAACGAATCAATAGGTCGAAGGTTAGAGTTTAAGATTAGAAAAAGAAACAGAAATACATTGAAAAAAAGTTTGAGAAACTAATTTGTCGTTTGGTTTTTAGTTCACGGCTCGTTAAGTTTTCTCTTGTGATGATCTGCCGTTTTTTATTATTATTTTTAATTTTTGTGTTTTTATTTTTGATGTTCACGCACACGTAGAGAAGACAGATACATGTGTTTTAAAAGGACAGAACCAAGCCCTTGGTAGAAGATTTTTGTCGATTCTGCTAAAAGGTCCTTTTATTATTATTATTTTTTTTCTTTTATTCCCTTATTCTTCTCCTCATGAATGGGTATATATCTATATACATAAACGAGGAGCTTGACTTTTTTTCTCTTGAATGTATCAATACAACACGGATTCCTCCACTGCCAAACATATTGATGATTTACGAGCGCACACTTTAAATCCGTATAAAAAACGGAGTAACTCAACCGCCTAATTTTCATAATTAATTCTTATAAATTTTTTTTTTATTAACTCGCTCACAATTTATTTTTATTCCTCTAAAAAATGCTTCACATGAAAAATTACGAGCGTGTAATTGTCGGCAAACAAGTGCCGATAAAAGTGTGATATAAAAACGCATTAAAAACTTTATTTACTTAATTTTTTGTTTCCTGTTATTTTTTTTTTTTCCTTCCTTTTTTTAAAACAAACATTAATTTCGATTTCTCTTATAAATATCGTATGAGATTTAAAGGTCAAAGCCGCGTCATTTCAGCAGCCACCGGTAGTATACCTAGAGCGCGGAGTCGATAACATTGTGAGTAAAGCCGAATAATCCTGGAGATAGATGAGCGAAGATACAGGATCGAAAGTACCGCACACTCTCATAGATGCCAAGCACGTCTGTCTTTTGGGGCTGCCTGTGTATATATTACCCGCCGTGCAAACATACATATACACACTCGTATATATATACATCTATGTACTCACTATACATACATATATCAGTACCATACACCCCATAATATCGCCAGGTCTAAAATACACGTAAAGCAAGGGTGAGACAAGTAACCGGAGGATGAACGTGAGCAATAGAGGTAGCGGAATAGACCAGAGAGCTTGGTTTATACCTCAGTACATACCCAGAGCATGTAGACCCGTGGTGCTGCTCATACATATAACCCGACCATCCTCTTTGTATATATATATGCATGTGTCTTTATGTATGTATGTATAGAGAGGTAGAGGTTAGGTTGAAACGCGCTTCTGGCCGCGAGACTCGGGTCACTTATGTATGCGGCGGAACAGACCTCGCGGACTCGCTGCGCACCAGATCCATAGTTAATTGCCAGGCTAATCTCTATTCGCGATTGCCCGAAACCGCTCGTAAATCCCTATCGGCCCGTTGGCTGCACGCACGCGGCAGTGCAGAAGGGGCCGTTGTTAGTATGCTCGTTGGTTCTGTATATATATATATATACATATATATATGGATTGGTTGGATGTCCATGTGCTAGCTAAGGGCCAAAGGGGATATACTCTGCACAAGCGGGAGTAAGATAGAGCGAGTGATAAAGACAAAGAGGATAGAAGGGAAGTGCACACTAGAGTAAAGCGCAACATTACAACCCAGGACTAGGGCGTTATATATATGTATAGATATAGATATATGTAGGCATTGTATATATAGCAGAAACAGCAGCAGCAGCAGTATAAGGTAGTAGTTGTCGTGGGTATAGGGGTGTGCCCTCTTGCCACGTCGTTCTCAATCTCCGAGTCCATCTCTTGGATCCCTCGCGCAACACTACGGGCGATCGATATCGTCCGGCGATCGATTTACCGTTAACGACGCCGTACCGGGACACATACAGACACACGGGTACTCACACAGAGGCAAGGGCGAGTAAACCGAGGGGACCTAAGGGGGCTCGGGGGCCAGAGACAGGAGAGAGTTAACTGTGTATTGATGTAAGTTTGTGTGTGTGCGAGGGTTATTCACGAGAGAGTGCGCGAAATCGCCGAGTTCCGGCCCCTCTGCTTCCGGTCACGAAAAAGCAACTTCGAAAAATGCGAGTGCGAGTACACAACGTCGATGAGGACGAGGACGACTGACCACGATCGCTGCGACGGTGAGGATGATGCTCCGCCGAATAAAATGAAAATAATAACAATGGCAATAAAAGTAAAAACAAAAAAACGAACGGTGAAGAGGCAAAAGAAGAAGAACGAGAAGGAGGTGAAGGAGGAGGAGGAGGAGGAGGAGTAGAAGAATAAAAGAACGTGGATAGCCATAAGTGACAGGAGCGCTGTGGAATAATAATAAATTGATGGGTCTTCTTATCCCTCTTCGTCTTCAACTTGTTATTCTTCTTTATCGTTAGTCCTTTCTTTCTTTCTTTACTCCGGTACTTTGCGAAGGATGGGTGTGCAGCGACCTCTGCGCTTTGAGCCGATTCGCGCGTTTGATATTCCGGGTTTACTGTTCCCACACCGTCCTATAGTCCACTCACTCAATATTTCTCTTCTCGTCGTGGCTCCCCTTTGTCGTCTATATACATATATATATTTATATATATACATACGTACATATATATGGAGGTATCGGCAAACTCCCGGCCGTTCGTCGCGCGCGTTTGGACGCGTGGATGGATTATAAAAACCGTGCACACACACGCTGTTCCATCGCGAAAAAAATTTCGTATTCCAAAGTAATACAAGAAAGACAGCAGCGGAAGACTGAAGAAAGCCAGAGTTGCTAAAGTAAAATAAAAAAAAATAATAATAAAATAAAAATAAAGGTAGAGATAAAAAATAATATCTACACATTGCACAAGTGTATGTATAACGAGGGTGCGATAAAAAGAGAGAAAAAAATAAACAAGTTAACTAGAGGCTTTGGAGGACGTTACGTTGAGTCTACTGGTCGTCGTCGGCTCAGCACCAATTAGAAACGAACTAACCGACTGGAACGCTAGCTGCTAGGTTGTTATTGCGTTTTCTCTCTTATATACATCGTGCCAGTGATTGTTATCGTACCAACGAGAATTGCGCGCTAACGGTAGCGGCGCGAACACTAAAAAAAATAAAACTTTTAAACTCGGAGTAATTTCGTACGTAATATACTCGCGGACTTGGGGGGAAGAAAAAAAAATGATATTTATGTACCCATAAGGCTGTAAAGTCATCAGTTAATGGTTTAATTCAGCACGTGAACCTGTTATATTATTACACTGCGGTACTGACAGAAATATAAATACACACATGAATTAGTCAGTTGGTAAATTAAGCCCGGAAATCACCTCTTCGTTTAAGGCAACCCGATGACGCGGCAACGTGGCCTCGTGGAATCAACTCTCCTCCTCTTTTCTCCCCTCATTTATCTATCCATCTATCCGTATATATTGTACATAGATACAGATATAGGTATATACATACATACATTTACGATATACTCTATCTACGTCGTACCTCTGCCCTAACACAGCGTGTTGCGACGTCACACTGCGTTTATGACCGTGACGTACCGCCGAGGGGCAAGGCGGAGCTCAAGGATCGGAGGAAGCGGCTCAAGAATAACGAGCTCTGCAAGAGAAAACACGTGTACATATATATACATATATACATCCGTGAGGTTTCGCCACTGGCTACATCTGCACACTACTTGGCCAATACTCGTGCTCTTACTCATACCAATACACAACAATATGTACAATAATGCAGCGTAGGCTAAGCTCCAAAAGCCAAGTTCATCGCGCAGTTAACTGCCGCTCCTCAACACAATCGCCAGAATTTATACACACAGTTACTTATTTTCTCAATATATTCCCAGAGTTTTCCTGCAGCGTAATCTACATCGAGCGTAAAGGAATCAATGAATCAATGACACTGGCTCCACTGAAAAATACAAAAATAGAGGGAAAAAAAAAGAAAAATAAGAAAATGTATCGCGTTATTATACTCACTACCGTTATAGCTGACACTATAATGGCAGTTTTCCTCTTACTTTTAATCTCATAATTTTATTTCACAGTATCGCAGTATTTTTTTTTCTGCATCAACTGCAAAAATAACTGGCATCAGCAGCAATGTCTGAGTTAAGCGAACGTGACGATCGGATATGGCACGTAGCACGATTGATAGCACATGAGATGATGGCATGACGCAGAATGAACTAGTTACATTTCACGGGGATCGATAGAGCACGTGGCACACTCATCGATAAATCTAATCGATAACAGTACATACATACTAGTTTACACCATCGCGCCACCACGCAACCAGCTCTTTCGATACTACACTCCCTCCTGCTGACGCTTCTGCTGCTGTACCATATCCACATCCAATACACCACACTCGTGCCGCAAGATTATTACACGTCGGGTTATTAAATTGTATTGGAGAATAATAATAATAATAATAATAATACCTATGGATATGTATCCATAAATAGATATAGATCATGTGTCAAGTGATAGCGCTAGTAACATAATAGTATTATTAGGAGTAGCATTTATAGACATATAAAAGTTGTAACACATATTAGAAGTAGTATAGTGTGTTTTTAGTCAACACATAATAGAGTGTGCTGACAACTGTTGGGATAGTTCCGCTTTAAAAAGAATACTTTAAAAGCCCGAGGGTTTATAACGGACTGCGGGGTAACCGGGAGAGGAGGATGAGGCTGAAGCAGAGGAGGAGGAGGTGGAGGTGGGGTGGGTGGGAGGAATATATAGGACGGCGCATAGTACAGGGAAGGAAGAACTACATATAGAGGTGTAACGAGCAGAACTCGACTCACGAACTCACTCCCAGTTTTTAGTGGCAACTTGTTGCTCTATACCCATTCATACAGCTCTAACTCCCATTACGTCACGTCACATCAACTTATAATAATGGTAATGGTTACACCCCCGGCTTCATCGTGATACCTCTCTATTTCCAACAAACCAAACACACAATCTTGTTTCTCATTCTTCCTATCTTCCGGTTATACTCATGCACATATCATTCACACTCATACTCACTCACACACGCACGCACACCGTGTACATTTATATTGATATCTACTCGGTCATATCATCACACATTATCGCTCCATGCTCCATGTACATCAAAACTCTAATGATAAATCTATCCACTAACAATGCATATTAAATTCACTGCTCAGACAATTAATTATACACGCATTTGTGTCTATTAATTTTACCACCTTTTTCCTCAAAGTTTGTTTACTTTTTTTTATTTTATTTTACTTTTTTTTTTTTTATTTATAATGCTTTGTAATTTTGCTGACGGAAATTACTCGCGCTCGGGATGTTCGCACATCGGGGCTTAAAAAAAAATCTCTGCTTCAGAGAGAAATGGAAAATGGAGGTAAAAAAATTAAACGATGGCATTGTCGATGAGTGTGAGTCTGTGCATGTTTCTGGGGTATCTACATATATATATATATATATATATGTATTTGATGAGCACGAGAAAGATGAAGAGATGTAGTTACGTTCCGCATTCTTCGTTTTATGCTCCCGTTCTGCGCAATTTTGCCATGCAACGCCGATCGACCGGTATCATGTATGTGTACATGTCTTTTAAATAAAACGGCATCAGATCCTCACGCAGTTTCAACTCGTGTCGTGAGAAATATAGGCGCCGTCGCGGCGCCAAACCAACCTCTATCTGTATGTGCATATATATGTATATATATTCGTCCTTGTTGCACTCGCCCGAATCGGTATCATCCCGCCAAGTCAACCCGTCTCTTTATTTTTTCATCTATCCATTAACTTTTATTTTTATTTTATTAAACTTTGTTTTTTTTCTTTCCCCTGCTCCAATCGCGCCGCTGATCCCCTGGATTTCCACATACATCTTGATCATCCGTATTCAGATGAGCTACCTGCCATAACGTATATAAATTCCATCCCTAAATCGCTGTCTTAAAATATTCACGCATTTTTTTTTTCTCTCATTTTATTCGACGCAACTTTTTAAAATTCAATTGATTATAAAATGAAAAAAATAAATATTAAATTGCTTATAATGTGCACACGCTTTATGAACAACATCACGTGTTGAACAATCATGTTTATGTATATCTGTACATATATATATATATACATAAACACTTGGAGTTTAAATAGATTTGAAATTGCCACATCTCGGGTGCTATATAAATGCGCCGGTTTAATTTGAATAATAACTACTACTATTACGTTAACGCTCTCGATGGCATTGAATTCACACGTCTGACCTTTTTTATTTTTTATAATATAACTCCTTATCAATATCAACATTTTCGCTTTTTTAAAGTCCCAACACCCAACACATTCTATTCAACAATTTATTGAAACCTTTTAGTTTTTTTTTTTTTATTTCAGTCTCCAAATTAAAATTCCTCCCATTCCATCCAATTATTAATTAACAAAATCAATACATCCTTTTTTCCCTTTTTCACTTAAAAAAAAAAAAAAAAAAAAGTTATTAAAAGATGGCTCGCAGTCTTGAAGTGACAGTTGCATTAAAAAAATAGTCTAACGTTAAAATCCGTCAATACATCTGAGTAACATAGATATGCACACACATATATATGTGTACACAGATGTAGATATAGGATAGTGATGTGTGTTTTCTCAGTCGTTTTACTTGGACCTGATTCCCCGGTCGTCTCGCGTCTCAAGTACGTGACCGGAACGTCCGCGTCGGCTTTTGCCTTTCGGTGCTGCCGTACGAAAAATAATCTGAGCCGCGGTCGCTTCGGTTTCCTGCGACTGAGACACTTGAAATATTCTCGCGCTCGTTATTCACACGCACACATATACATGTACATACATATATATGCACAGCATATATAGATAAACATATAAGGCTACTTTTATTCTGTATGCCAGTATGCCGGTTAGTTATATTACTACTTGTGAGTCGTGGTCGTGTCTGTCATATGTCCCCCTCCCCCCTGGCATTTGGTGTGCGATCATGATTACTACACTCTACTCATATAAATACGACTGGTATATGTGAATAATAATAATACATATTACATATATATATATGTATACATATAAGACGAAACTGGCGCATAGGGAGAGAAAATACAAGGAGGGATTTGGGTGTCTCTGTTAATCTGGTCATGTCTTCTCTCCTCACACTTTCTTTCTCATCATCTCCCGAGTATATTCAGATCTCACATCTCCCATCTGTATACTCCATCATTCTCATCCTCATCTCTTTTACAGTTTACAGGCTACTATATCCATCCAGTATCCACCAACACAGACTGAGATTCTCTGAGTTGAGTTGAGTAGTCTTTAGTCCTTACAACAACTTCCAATAGACCGGAGAGGATCCTTCTGAGAATCGGCTCGCGTGGTTTTTCGGCGACGACCACGACTAAATAACAACCATCCGTCCCATCGTCCGAGCCGATAGAATAAATGAAAGAAAGAGGAAACGCGTCCGGAAATTTCTAAGAACGTATCCTAAATTTTTTTCACCCCGGCGATAAATTTATTCCATTCAATCTTTCCCGGTTCTTATTATTCATCACGTTAACTAATTAAATTAATTAATCATCACGGTTGTTCTTTTTCACTGATCGTCGGCAATTAGGGTTAAATTTAATTAATTAGAAGGTGAATAGTCAGCCGGGCTTTGAATTTTGATTTTCGGTTTGGATTTGGGTTTTAAAAAAATTAATGCACCGGAATTAATTGTTGGACGTTTGGCGTTAAATTTTGAATTTCGTGCAACGTCAACAACAGAAAGTTAAATCCCTGGAGTGGATCTTGAGAGGCGAAACACAGAAAGTTACGTTACAAGGAGGACGTCGACCCGGGATCACAAGCAAACTCGTACGTTACTGGGATGAGACGCGCGCGAAATGGGTCCCCGCGAGGCGTAACGTTAAACATTTTCAGGGCCCCGGGCACGTCAGAGATAGAGGATTGCTTAGAGGATAGAAGATAGGAGCTACAGAGTTAGTTAGCAGAGCCAGCAGCAGCCTCGTAACACTTGGCTTTGGCTCTGTGTGTGTGTGTGTGTGTGTGAGTATACGGACTACGTGTACCACCTCATACTGCCTACCCTATTTCGCGTCAAGCTGCGCTCACAATGGTTTTGTTCGCGGAAAAACTCTCTATACAATAATAGACAATAGATGAATAGATCTGTGTCCTCGCTCTTTTAAACCCACGAACCCAACAAATCCCATTAATTTTGTCAACCGTTTCGGCTGTCAAATATACAATCTCAATTACATATTTTCCAACATGCTGCACATGACTCCAAAAATTGATTCTCGGAAGGCAGGCGATATGATAAAAAATGTTTTTTCAATTCCATGAATCTGAAAGTTTACAAACGCGTTATGTAAATGAATTATTTAAAAAAGTTATTGATGAGAAAAGTGAAATTTTTCTTTTAGAGCCGCATCGGCGAAAGATGAATCTCATAGTGCAGTAATTGATCTGACAATAGATTCATACAACTAATTAATGGGATAAACGCATTAATGACGATGACGTAAGTGAAATACGATGTGAACACACCCAAAGGCCCGAGTAGTCGCCCACCCGCGTCACGCAGACACGAAAGCGCCGGGTCTCTCGGTGTGTTCGCGAGGCCACGTTGCACACGTCCGTGACGAGCTCTCTCTTCTCTTTGCTCTGGCTCAACTCTGGCTTCCTCTGGGATCCTCCTCGCTCCCTTGGCCACCGCTTTGCCACCATCGTCGTAGTAGTCGTCACCCCGCCGTCACCGCCACCGCGTCTCCCCATCGCAGAAACTCTCCCTAGCCTCTTGGTTTCGGACCTGAAGACCGAAGGCAGATCGATCGCACGATTTTCCTTCTCTGGATTTTCCGCCGCGGTCACCCCGTAGAGCCAAAGGGAACACGTCAGGCTGCTGCAGTACTGCCAGTAAACCAGCCGTTCCAGTATAAAACCAGCACCAGTATCTCGCGATTCTTCACCGCCGCGGATTCTCTCTCACGACACCCTCGGGGTACTTTTTCCCCAGCTGCTGGCCCACCCTTTTTTCCACCCCGCAGCGGCATCGACTATCCTACACTCTCTCTTTTATTTTTTTTTATTCCTTTCCCGCCCTTATATATCCCCTCGACTCTGTCTATCGCCTTTACCTTTTTTTGCCTCTCCTCGGCTCGTTTCGGACTTGAACGCCGAAAGACCAGATCGATCGACCAATTTTTTTTATCTCGCGTTTCTCCTTTTTATTTTTGAGTTTCGTTGCTAACCGCGGCTCGATTGCATTCCTATTTTGTTTGGATATATATCTACAAGAAATATATACATTTTTTTATTATTTTTATCTCGCCTTTTTTCTTCAAGAGTTTGCGTATTTTGAATAATGATTTATGACCAGACTATGTAGGGTTTCTTAAAGATTGATGTCACTCATTTGTTAGCTCTTATAGCCGCGTCCTTACATTAGTTCCACTCCTGATATGCGTATCTACATACATATATATACAAACACATACATACAGACACTACAATATTATACTATGTATGTCCATATGTATACAAAGATATATATCGCAGTAGAGCAGCGGCCGAGTTTTCATTTGACCTATTATTTAAACTCATACTTAAAACCGATAGCTCCTTTCCTCAAATTAAAATCATATTAAATATCATATCGTTTTATTGAAATAAAATTAAATACTTTTCTCTCGCCTTCTTTTTATACATATATATGTACATACTCGATCGATATGTTAATTTAATCACTTTATTTATGGCTCTGGATAAAAAAAAAATTACCAACTAAAGTTGGCGTCGTTTCAATGACAAACTTTTCCGAAAAATAAACGTCAAACTTTGGTCAGCGTAAAACAGAACAAAACAAAGCAAAACAAAATAAAATGTTGTTTACATTTTTAAATCCAAAAATTGTAAACTCTGAAATATCCCCGTCTCTTGTATTGTCTTTCATACGTACATACATATATATATGTACATCCAATAGCATGTTAATCTATATATTGTAGAGCTGGCTCGATCCACTCGACAGCATCGGCAAAGGTTCATCCGCGATTCTAGCTAGGCCACTTTAGTCCGCGTACCTTCTATCTATATAATACATAGTATGCACATATATATCGTGAGCCAATAGCATATATATATATAGAGGTTGCTACGTGTACATATGTACTGGCCTCAGTGGCAGAGCAGAGAGGACCAGAATGTCGTTGTCGTCGTCGTAGTCGTAGTTGTCGCAGGCAACGAGATAGAGAGAACTGTGCAACAAAGACGGACTGAGGACTTTAGGACAAGGACACGGGGAGTTGGGACGAGGGCGCGGGAACGCCGATGCCTTTGGAAACGCGTCGGTTCCCTGGCACTACTAAGTATAGACGTCCTCGCGACGCCAGCCGTCAATATACCACCCCTAACTAACCTCCATCCCTCTGGCATGGTTCTGCTGCTGCCGTTGCTGCTGATGCTCTATACATATACAGGGCATCTCTTCCTCTCACTCTGTATATATATAGATGGTCGTAGCGGGTGGCATGGGGTAGTTGTGCCAGTGAGATAGCCAGTGTCTCGTGAGTCAAAGGGAGACGGAGAAGACAGGCATCAAGAGAAACCCGACAGAGAGGGAAAATCCGTCGAGGCAAACGAGGACGCAAGCACGAAACGCCGGATGGACATGGCGCGAGGGAGAGAAGGTCAGAGTGCACGAGAGTGTGCGAGGGAGTTGGCATCAACATCAGTAAGAGTAGTAGAACTGATGGCTGGCTGGCTGTGTGTAGAATAGAGCTCACTCTCTGAGCTGGAGAGCTGAGCTGTGTAGAGAGAAACTACTGTACACCTTCTCACTCAGTCTCTCACACTCAGCCCTATCTCTATCTCTATCTACACTCTCTGGCATCCTATATCCTATCCGATGGTATCCTGGCTGTTCTACCCTAGTCTCCATCGCGTACTCCTCACCCAACTCATCCTTCTTACCCCCCAATCCGCCCCATCTCCATCGTCTCTGTATCTCGAAACCTTGCTCCTCGTCGCTGTCGTCGTCGACACTGACATCGTCTTGTCCTATAGTACAAACTATAAATACAGATATACTGGGCAATACACTGAGCAGCACAGTAGGGCTAGTCGTCGCGACATAACGCCTGTAAGCTCAGAGGCATCCCAAGGCCCGCAGGCATGCACAAAGGGGACAAGGGGAAAAGGGACGCAGGTTTAGGACACTGCGGATCTATACACACACACATAGATATATAGATATATATGTATATGGATCTTGATCCTTTCACGGTAGTCGGAACGTGTAGCTGTGTGCAAGTAAACCGAGGGACAGAGACGCACACATCAGGAAGAGAGCGACCTCGGCTTTCACGTCCTATCCCAGCATCCTCACTCTATTCGACTATCCCGCGACGTAATCAGCGAGAGAGAACCTCTTACCGACCCGCGCCTCATCCCCGATACCTAACCGTAACCCTCCTCTTCCTCCCGCCGCGTCCCTTCGCCCTCACTACAGTCGTAGTCGTCGCCCCGCAAACATCGGCCCCTTTAAGCCCACCGCCCACTACCGACCGATCCTCACCCACCACCCATCACCCAACACCTACTCTCACCCTCATTCCACTTACCTAACCCGTCTTTCGCGCTATAGTTGCATCACCCTTATACATAGATATATATATATACACATATACATATACATATATATACTTGGTATATATATAGCGCTCTTGCGTCCAGCACGATGCACTCGGCGCTCGTCCGAAAAGCACCCTCATAAACTCAAGCTCGTCGAGCGGCATCACGACCCACACCAGCTGCCACTATCCCTTTTTCTGCGCCTTTCTTTGCTCCCACTGTGCGACAGTCAAACTCTATATCTATGCACACGTGTGAATACATATTATATTATATCGATGTAGACGTAAATGTGTGTGTGTGTTGTAGATAATATAATAGAAGCGGACACTGGGATGCTGCACACACCCAATCCGTAGAGTGTCTGGATGTGCTTTCCGATGGTGTTCGGAGTAGAGAGCAGATCTTTCGTCTATGCGCTGTAGCGTCGTCCAAATATAGCAACACGGGAATTCTTTTTCTCGAGCCGGGTATTACGAGATTTCCGGCACTCTCACTCACTTCCGAGTTATTTGCAATTTTCTTTGTTGCTTTCTTTCGTCAAGCTCTTCCTATACACTATATACCCATTCCCCGTTGGTAGTCACGTTGTGCCTGCGCATTGTCGCTCGATGCCATCAGACTTGTTTATTTCTAGGGATAAACAAGTTTAATGGGTTAACAGGTTGATTATCATTATCATTATTATCATCATTGTTATTATTGCGATAAAAGTTTTAACCCAGTTGCCGTAATACACACTGTTTATTTTTCTTCGTACTTTTTTACTTTTACTTTACTCCCTCTTCTATATTTCATTCTCGATCTCCGTCTCCGTCTCCGTTTCCATCTCCATCTCCATCTCTATCTCTATCTCTGGCTCCTTTTTTTAGTCCGACTTTTTGTTTGTGTGCACTACTATTCTGCTTTTTCAGCTGGATTCATATCAACTCATTTTTCTCGTCCACTCCCTTTCGTTTATTCTTCCGTCACTACTCCATCCACTCCACACTCTCTCCTTGATGTCTGTGTACAGTAGATGAGTGTACTGTCTACATATATACAGTACATAGAGTGTATCTATATCGTCATAATTTTATGTCAGTATATATATATACATATAGATAATATAAGAAGAGTAGTTTGGACTCTCATTGAAAACCGGCTTGGCTCTGACGCTTCCGTGAGCGTGCTCGCAGTGTGTATTATCGTCTCCTCGTCGTCTTAACTTATTTTTCCTCCACCTCATCGTCTTCAGCACTGTCTCGGTTGCTCGTCGTCTTGGCTGCAAAGTACATACACAAGTAAAGAGACATCAGCATTATATAGAACCAGCAAGAAAGCAAAGTGAACCAAGCAGCGAACTCCTTCGCGGTACCGAGTACACAAGCACTTACGTCACTCGGACTTGAGTTCACGCCAGTTCCACTACCATATCAACGACTCAACTTCTTGTGCTTTCTCTTGCCCACGTTCGTTCTCAACTTTTATTTTTTTTACTTTTTATTATCATTTAGTTTGTTTTTTTTTTTTGTTTTTAAAACGCCCGCCGGTTCTACAATATTATTGATGATACACCAAACTCCGGAAATACTTAATTAGCCCGAGAATTCTTTCAAGAATTTTATTTATTTTTATTTACTTCTTAATCTACACTTTGCTGTAATATAATTTATCAATTTTCAAATCAATTATTTATTCAAACTATCAATTTTACTAACGCTTCCATTTAATTAACTAATTAATTAAATAAACATTAAATCAAAATAATATACGTAAATTATCGAGGCAATAATATCTGGAGTTAATAATTTAACAGTACTCTGAAAAAAAAAAAAAAAATAATAATAATATATATATAAAGTCTTTAGCTCTCTCAGAAGAAAAAGACAGCAGAGTTCGCGAGCTTGAAACTCTTATAAGAACTGACGGTCAGGCAATCAAGAATAAAGTGGCAAATCGTCCGTTAAATGAAGACCGAGGGTTTAACGCTCGTTTTCCTAATGCCAGCGTACAAACTATATAGTACGTCGCGTATAGAGTACCCATTAACTATTAGCGCGTATACGATGTCTATACCACTACACCTACTACTCCTACAAAGAGAGTAAAGCAGCCTACACATACACGAGCGCAGTGTGTAGGAAGACGGAAAGGATCGCGAGAGGATAAGAGAGAGAGAAACGGATGATTAGATGAGTGGCGTCGCGACGCCGAGGGACGTTGGCTCAACTCTCTACTCTCTACTCCGGATTGCGATGGGTTTAATCGCGTTCCCTTGATGTACACACGAATACACACATGACGCAAGTGTATGGGTCGCGAACCGAGAGAACATCTCTGGCTTCTACATCACCTTGCTCCTTCTCCCTCGCTCCCAATCTATATTATTCAGGGCATTTCTCTTCTCTCCATCCCTCTCTCCCTCTCCCTCTCTCTCTCTTTATCTTGCCTGGTTGATGTTCATGTGTATACAGTGTTGGTGATCGCGAACACGGGCGCGACTGCCGCTTATGTGGGTCCGAGCGGCTTATGTACGCCCGCGAGAAACACCTATGTGCCGTATCCCCTGTGTACATAGCCAAGCCATGCCAGGGACTACGGGCTAGGTACACTCTACACCCATCCTAGTATCCCCGGTAATACTGGGTACTAGGTAACCGTCGTGGACGTCGAATAGCGGTTCGCATATTCCGAGATGTTTCGTGCATGCTATGCTACACTGCTTGTACTAGTCGACGAGGGTTTAGTTAGTTAGGTGCTGTGTTATATTCATGATGAGAATAATGCTAACAAAAAAAAATAATAATAATAATAATAGTTCATATTTTGTAGATGATAATAATATGTAATAATGAAAATTGTTTGAATAAGTATTTATTCAAATTAATTTTAAATTAGCCGGTTTAATTTTTTATAAATTGTTTTTATCAAAAATTTATGATTTTTATTCATTTATTTTTTGCAAAAGCTGTAAATAAAAGAATATAGATGAGAAGCTGTTGTATATATGTATATATAGGATGAGAACAAAGTGGGAGAGGAACCACGACGATCGCCCTTGACTCCAAACCAGATACTTTTATCCGTGGCGAAATGCGCGAGTAGAGTCAACTCTCGAGGCGATGATTCGCGTGTTTTTGCTGGCCGCGCACGAGCGAACGTTATCTCGTCGAGGCAAACGCACGCTTCGTCGGATGAGATTCACGGCGAACGTGTGGTGAAGCGAAAGCAAAGAACCATGGACACATTCGCTGCTGATATTCTCACACACTCTTCTGGTGTTATATCCTATATATGTATAAATACTAGCGAGTGGTATTGAAGAACTGAAAAAGATAAAGACAGAACCCAGCGCCGAAGACTACGCATTTTTGCGCCGCGTGATATCGATAAAGATTAAGTCTTGCTGTGTCCAATCGCTCGTCTTTCACATGCAACTTTATATACATGTTTAAAAATTTTTTAAAAATACATGTCGAGATATATGTATATATTTTTTAGATAGGAAATGATGAGTACAGTGCGAGCTTGTTATTGTTGCTGCTGCAGACACGTTTTCGTATGATTACTCAATGCGATAAACGGGTGTACACTTGAGACTAATGTAATGAAAAAAAATAAAAAATGAGGGAATAATAATTTTAAGTAAAAGATAGATATTATATAAAGTGTTATGCGCGAATGTTGAGAACCACTGAGCGCAGCTGCCGCGGTGGCAGTATCTCCGCGTTGTCTGCTCCCTCATACCACCCTCGCCGCCTTGTGTCCCACGTGGGCGACGGTCGAAGGGGTCGCTCACGGAATGAGGGTGACGCGGGGATATAGGATAGAGGATGGAATATATAGATATATATATATATATATGTGTATATACATGTATGTATATATAGAAAGGTCGTATCTAAGTATGTATGTATGTATGTATGTGTATGTATAGTGGAGTAACGTTACGCGAGAGAAACGAACACGAGCTCAGAGGCAAGAGAGCGCGGTGTGGGAAACAGATATATAGAACAAGAGAGCAGGCCGAGCAGTGAGAATAGGGCCCGAGGGGGTGGCCAACACCACCGCACACACTACCACCCACTGGACATCTTCTAGTTCCTCCCTCTGCACTTTACTCCAACACACTAGTCTGTCCTTTATCCTGAAAACTGCTGCTACGTGTTTTCTCACGAGGAAAAGACGGAGATGAAAGCCAAGAAAATAGAGCCCGAGGATAGAGAAAGAAACCCAAGGAAAAAAGTAGAATAAAATAAAAAAAGACGTGTTCGTTCCAAGATTCCGGCGAGGGTGGAACCTCGACGCCACTTCGACGTCATCTTCTCTCTGCCTGGCCGCGTTACGGAAAATTGCGACGCGTCCTCTACTTGGTCCCTCCTTGAAACGGAAAAAATAAGAAAACCAAGAGCCAGAAAAAAAAATAACGTATAACGATGAAAAAAAATCTAGAATAGAGGAAAAAACAATAGTTTAAATTTGTAAATGAGACGTCCGAGTGACGATATTCTCACGTACTTCCCGTAAATTTATTTCGCCTACAGAATATTCAGCAATTAGTGGAATACGACGTGCGATAATAATAATAAAAATAATAATATTTAAAAAATATATGAGAGTATACACGAGAATAAAAGTCATCAGTTAAGTAGACTCGGTGTTTTATGATGAAAAAGAAGAGCGTAGGTCAAGATTGTGCTTACAACTTGATTCTTTCTCTCTTTCTCTTCCGAGTCCACGTGAGCACGTGGCCGTATTTGCGAATATAACTTTCTGCCACGAGTATTTACAGATTATTATTGTTATTATTATATTCCATCTCAGTTAGACACACATATTTATCCATTTATGAAGTGAGCTGGTTATTAAACTGCTTTATCGGCTGCAAGAAAATTCCTCCCTGCCTTTGCCTATTTTATCACTTTTTTATCTTCAGTTTCCACCGGTAAAACAAATTTCTCTGTACTGACTGTCGACTGCTATCGCGCAGCAGATAAATGAATTAACCTGGGATTTTTCTAATTTTATTCTAGCCAGAAGTCATCAGATCGCCGACATGGGTGTTGAACAATCAGCGGGGAAACAGTTTTGAGTATGCGAATTTTTTGGCGAGCCTGCTGCTGGGACAAGGCTACAATGCATACGTAGTAAGCGGATATGCATCACGAGAGCAAACGACGTATGACACGTCGATGAATCCCTGTCCTTACATGCCAGCAACTGCGAAAACATCTTCAGCATCTGAGATACCTCCTGGGTCGAAATATCAACTGAAACCGCCACCGCAATTCCAGAGTAAATTGCTGATAGAAATTGAGCAAGAGCGGTTGGAAAAAATACAAAAAGAGGAAGCAGATAAACAAGATGAGCAACGGAAGTTAATTAATGTACCGTTAATTCTATTTTGTTAAGAATTCATTCATTAAGAAATGGAATAATGAATGATGATGATTAAAATATTCATTATTCTGTTAATAATTGTTTATAAAAAGGGCCGCTATTTGAGTATTTAATTGTACGGTTTGTTTGTTAGGAGCGGGAACGCCTTCCAGCAGACGAGTTCTGGGGGCACCGAATGCATGCGTGGGTTGTCGTGTTACCCGAAGCAGGTGGTCCTCGTCGTCAGGAAGTACTTGAGCCCTTTTTTATAGAACCCTCGTCTGGGCAGAATTACCCACTCGACAATCACCAGACAGATCTTTTGTACCATGGGGTTGAGAGCATTTGGAACGATCGCAACTACTGGGTCAATATGCAAACTTCCACCGCGATTTGCTCTCAGATCGACTGGACTCTTCGCGATAACTCGCTCTGGGAGAGTATGCTTCCCGGTGAAAGTGCCGAGGACCAAGAAATTAAAGCCGATAATGACGACTCGCATGGACATGTGGACAAACATTTAGATATGCCTACTTCTTATGTTGAGCAAATAGACATTCAATCGCTAGGTCTGCTATTGTATATTCTTTTTATGAACATTAATAATAAACTAAAGAAGAAGGTTTACTTTATATAGATTATGAAAGGCGTTTTCCGAATGGGAGGAAGACAATGATGTTCAAAAAAACAAAAGTCGAACTTTTTGCTCCCTATGTCCAAATGGACGGTCTCATTGAAAAGATAACGGTATACGAGGATTATGAATGCAAAACAGTTACCCACGTGTACGAAAAATATTCAAATCGAGGCGATAAACTTGTACAGTCGACTTATTATGATGATACAGCTATCAGAGTTGATTTATATAACCGCGGACGACCTGATGCTGTGAAAGGTAATTAATAAATTAATTTAACAGAAGAATAATATTTATCACTTAATTATTTAAATAATATTTAAATTATTATTGACTTTATTTCCTTGTTTGTCATCTCAAGTAATTAATTCGCCAGACAACTAAATTATAGCCACTTAACAGCGACATTTTACCCATTTTTCATTACCGTTTACAAGATGTTTATCTTAAATTCAAATTTGTTTTTTTTATAAGTTACTTTCTAGCCGATTTTTAAAAATTATCCGATAGTCAAAATCAACAGTTGGTTGTCTAAAGGTTTTTTTTTAATCTTTCAAAAATTACATGACTGTATCGTTACGTTTGTTATAAAAATTCATGTTAAAATTATTCGAAACGTCATTTTGACGTTTGAAATTCAGGATATCAATGAGATATCTTTTGTTGTCTTAAGTTACGTTCGAACATTAGGGTGGGGATTGAAATTCTTTTACTACACGAAAAATTTCCTGACTATTTTTGAAGTCTTGTAATTATGAATAAAATTAAAAATATTCTTATGAGTAATTTTGGATTAAAATAATTAATAATTATTTTTGATAAAAAGAAACTGTGTTCTGAATGTATAGTGATGTTACAGTATCAGTGCTGGGTTTAATAAATTAAATTTAACTTTCAGAGCATCACTATACGATTGACGGTGATTCAGTAACCGATGAAAGGACTCTAGAATTTTATGACGTAGTACGTAGTGATGGTCTATCCAAAATCAAAGTGCACCCACTTTATCTCACCCAACATTACGTCGGTCGCAAGGACTTCCTTTATTATCGGTAGATTTAATTAAACTCCTCACGATAAATAAAAAATAAACTTTCAATATTTTTTTTCCAGGAATGTCGAATTTTTACCACAAGCATCAACTAAAAATCACACTTACCACCGTGAGATTTCGGTAACTAAAAAATGAAAATTGCATAAAATATTTGTAAGAATAAAAAAAAATTTTGTTTGTATAGAAAATAACTAAAAAGTTAAACAGAAATAATAAACAACCGGCCACGAAAGACATAGCGATACGTGAATACTGTATATCAGAAAATAAAATAGAGTTGAAGTATCACTACAAAGATGATGATGTCACCAGAGCGACCCGCACGTTCATAAAACCAGCAGACCGTGGGGATCGGCTGGTGTTTAAACCAGAGATTACTTATGGATACAACGTATTTATTTACATTTCATTTTATTTATTTATTTAAAAATATTATACATATTACTGATGATTAAAAATATCAATATATTACAGCCAGATCCACTAGCTCCGTTGGAGAAGTCGTTGGATTTATTTAATTTACTTGAGACTCAGTTGAAAGAAGAAGAACAGTCGGTTGTTTATGTTCGTGACGCCGAGAGATTGATTCATAATTTTTTAAAATTACGTAAAAGTGAACACGGTATTCCAAAATTAACGGTCTCGGAGTTTGATCGTAATAGAAATGATGAAGCCAAAGCTGCGATGTTTGCTCACGTAATTTTTTAAATTAAAGTACACAGGGTAGAAGTACCGTTTCTGGTCACTGCTCCATTTTCCGACACTTGATACTTTTTTTTAATTAATGAAAAAGTCCAAAATAAAATTTCCATTTTGTTAGTGGGATAAAAGTATCTCTGAACACATTTTTAAAATTAATTTTTTTATTTTAATTTTTCAAGTGTCCAAAACTGGTTCTAAAGTGACCAAAAACGGTACCTGTACCCTGATTATTAAAATTAAAAAATTAATTAATTAAATAAGTCGATTTAATTAAATACTTGAACAACTTGTAGGAAGAAATGGTGCGCAAGGAATCTGAACGTCAAGTTGAAGAGGAGATAGATTATTTGCAACCGTATTTAGCACGTCTCGGTAATCCTGACAAGTTAACTAAGAATCAAACGGTTCAAGTACAACAAGAGTGCCTCAATGATTTTAAAGAAACTCTAGTGAACCGTGCTAATAGTATTTGCCGTAAATTCCAAGTAATCCGACAAAACTTTGAAGAATTACAAAGTCAATTAGCTCAAGTAATCCATTTAATCTCGCTCTTTTACTCTGTTTTTTTTATTTTAAATTAAAATATTGAACTTTTAAACAAACTGATTTTTTGCTGTTCCTCTTTCGCACTTAGCTAATTAACAAATAAGTTAATTTTTTTTAAATTCAACAGGCAGATGATTTATCGAAAGAGGAAGAAGAGAGACTTATTGCGGACGCAACTTTAGCTAATTTTGAAATGCACACACTGGATGTGAGATTAAAACGACACGTTAATTTGTCATCAGCCCGATATCAATCAATGGTCAACAAACTTAAAGCACATCCACGACTTGCTTCTCTTTCAGAACAATAATAATAATGGTAAGTAGTAATATAATTGATGATAATTCGTTTTGTATGTTTTTGTCTTTTATCCAAAATATTATTGAATTAACAATTTAATTTGTCTCGGTTTTTTTTTCTTTTTCTTTTAATTTTTTTATTTCGATGAAAATACATCCTCGCGGAAAGTCTTTTTTATCAATATCACGATTATTCTATACTTAATTTTGGTCATGAACACGTGTGCACGAGAAATAAGGGTGTAATATCATTGAAAAGACCACGAACCCATTTGTCCAATGCAACGACCTATAATTATATTCCATTAGTTATTATCAATAAAAATAATAATAATAATTTGTCATTAAAGGAATTACGGCTTTCCTGATCTACTCCATTGACAAAAAATTTTTTAAATTCTACACTTCGCAAGATTGAGTACATGTAGATATCAATTCTATATACGCACTGCGATACCATACATTAATAGAATAAAATCTAAGTCTTAAGGGGTAACGGTAACCGATTTTCAATTCAATTTAATTTTCGCACAAACACTAGAAACCTAAAATAGAGAATCTTTAGCGTTTTTTAAAACCTTACTAGAGCGCTAGAAATTTCGTATTTTCAAAAATTCTAATTTGTCTCTGAGAAAAATTGTTTTAAGTTCTCATTTACTCAACTAGTGCAACAAAGATAGTCCCGTTTATTTTTCTGAATGTGAGAAAGAGGTCCGGTAGCGTATCCCCTTAGGACGCGTTTTGTTCAGTAAATGGGAAATTTGTCCAATTTTTTCTCATAAACAAATGGAAGTTATCAAAAAATTGAGGTGTACTTCGCTAGTTAATACACGGAAAGATTGGAATCCAACTGGTTACTGTTCTGCACCCGACTCATTACGGTGTTGAAAAAAAATGCTCGGTTGTGGTGCAGCACCACAACCGAGCATTTTTTTTCAGCATCGTACTGAGTCGGATGTAGAATAGTAACCAGTTGGATTCCAATTTTTCCGTGTAGAGTAAAGCATCAGGTCTGTGTCTTTATTTTGCGCTTAGGCCTTTTATTTCAGAGAAAAGTTTGAACAAAATTATCTGATAATCGTTCTTAAGAATGTTATGATTATAGAAACGGTTTCGCCCCGAAAATATTTGCTAAGCTTATCAGTAAAGTTGATGCATGTATACTACTTTATATATCATTTATCAATAATGTTAAAGAGTGACGGCGAATTCTTCTTATAATTGTCAATTAAGTAGATAAGTAAAGCCGTAATTCCGTGAATAACAAACATAAAAATAACTGATCGTTAAGTAAATTCATCATTAATAATAACAACAAAAATAGTGGATTTTATTTGATACTTGAATGCAATGAGAATTAAAAATAAATTATTACCTTGATCGTCAAACGTTGCAAGTGTAAATTTACTGAGTTTATTAGTAAAACTACCGGTGTTTGTTATCACAGAGCCTTCTGTACGATTTTGATTGGCAGAGTCGACACTGTCGTCTGTTAAACGACTGTCTTCGGCGAATACTGAGATCAGAGTATCCATCATTATTGCCTGTGATAAAATATTTAAACGTATAATCGTTAATAAGTTAATTAACGCTACCATAAAATAAAATAATTGAATTTCATTTTTTAATTCTTACTTGTCGGGAAAATACTTGTAATATTTTATAAACCCGTGTACCGTTTTCCCTCACAGGAAATTGAAGAAATAAACAAGGCAGACAATCTGGATTATTTTCATCCGACGGTTTAGCCATTTCCCAACTTAATTCTGAGTATTTTAAACCCAGTAATAAACTCTGTACAAAAAAGTATGTCAGTTAATAATTTTAATTAATTAATAACGACATGTATAATTTCTATAGTAGGGATGTGCAACTCGTCTTCGAAGTGAACTCAATTTCAATATTTGGTTTAAATTTCACATATTAAATTTGAACGCGCATCAAATATCAAAAATTTTCGTTCAATTTAATAAATTTCTAAATTTACTCAATAACAAAAAATTTTTCATTTATTTGAATTTTAAAAATAATTTGAAAATTAATCAAGTTTGAATTATTTGCACACTTCTATTACATATAAATACTTACACACTGAGAGTCATCAACAATATAAACTCCCGTAGTATTGATAGCAATAAGAACAGGTTGATCTCGGTTAGTGATCCAGGATGCGAGACCACGGACCGGGCGTTCAATTTGACCGTGAAAAAAGGCAGCTCCGTAACTAGGTAACCCCCAACAAAACTCCAAGTACTTTCTCACAAGTTTACGGGAATTTGGGTTAGTACCCGAGTGGTTGGGTATCCGCTTATACTGTTCGAGTAGCCGCGCCTCGGGCGCACCTTTCCCACCCACCAGACCCAGACCGAACCCCAGTCCGAACAATACACTAGGTGACGTATAATGATGTGGTAAAAACTTGGCCCGATGCTTCCTGAAGTACGCTAATGTATGCGTTTGAGCATTGTAAGGTCCGAGCTCTATCCTCGCTTGCAGAGCACCCAGACTTGCGTACCTCGCCTGTCCTTCGCATGGATACCTTCCTAAAATAACAAGACCAATTAATCTGGTAATCAATAAGGCCGCTGATTTATTCATTAACTAATCAATTAATAAATCAGACTCGAGCTCGTACCTTCCAGAACATTGTGCCTCGCTTCTGCATACAGCAGCTCCACAACCTTCGGTTCCTTTATTTGCTCTTCGTCTTTTTTGGACAGAAAAACGTTTCTCCTGACGTAGAGAAGCGGCTCCTCCTCGGAGCGGCCTCTCCTCGACCCATATTTACCAACTAATTTATTCCACCTGGCAGCGAGCTCGATAGGTCGGTGATTCGGTCTCAGCTGGAGCTCCAGTTCCGACGAGCACATCCACATCGCGAACACAGGCTGGCTATTTGTCGCCGAGGGCACTCGTGATAGTCCCAGTTCAGCTTCGGTTTGAACTATCGATAAAATATGTTGAGCTGATAAATTTCTCTCGACTTCCATCGTCAGCAATACACCTGACATTAAATAGACAGCAATACGAATTTTTTTTTGCGCTATATGTTGATGATTTACTGGTTCTAATTTAGAAGGTTGCAATTCTGTAAATAAATAACGAGTTAATTTCATTTTAAAAACTCTCACTATCAACACCATTAACAAATATATATGTCACTAATTTTTTATCCCAACAAAACAATTATCTAATGGAATAAAACATGAGCGAGTCATACATCAACTACGATAATTAAAACTAGAACTAAAAAAAAAAAAAAATTACTTACGAGGCAACACATAACAATCTTTTTTATACCCATTTTGAAAACGACGAACAGGCTGTTGCCTTCTCATCGCACAGTCTTCTTGTTGATCCATATTTATAAATATTTAATAACAAAATCACCAATACAACAAATTTATTGACAAAATAATTTATCTTACACTTTTAAATTTTTTAATTATAAATTACCTAGATTATTTACTTTACAAAATTTAAATTACCCCAGGCAATATTCTTGTGTGATATCGAGTTACTCCAATAATTTATATGTCTCCTCATTATTTTAATAACAACAGTGTAACAATAAATTAATTTCATCTTTTGTTTACACCGGATGCTTTAGACGTCACGATCAGTATTTTTATCGTTAAAAACATTTGACTTTTATTATTAACTGGTGTTATTTTAAATGTTAAGTTTAACATTTATATTTAAAACACATTGAGCTTTGTTGTTGTTATTGAATGCCGTTAATACTTATTATTATTATTATTAATATAATATAGTACATATATTTATAATATAATATATATATATATTGAATACCATTGAAGTATATTTACAGACACTTGTATACAAAGTTTTATAAAACAATTAATGAAGAATCCAAAGTCGATAGTTGACGTTCTGCGGTGCAGTAAATATAACAATTTGCTCTATTATATGTACACTCGTGAGCAATACATAGAGTACATAGACACAGAATAGCATTGGAGTTGGGGTTGTTATTGATTTCTTAAAACTCTCTCTCTTTTACTGCACACGCGGGGCTCTGATACTGACCGAGCAGATTAATTTTCCTGTACCAAAACGCTTGCGCGTCATCTCCGATGTTTACTCTCGTGTCAAACCATTCGCATAAACACCTTACCCACACCCAGTCTCGTTACTTTTATTTATTTATTTATTTTATAAATTTATCGCTGATAACATCAACAATAAAAACGTCTGTCTACTGACACACTTATTTTTTTACTTGGTATTTTATTATTTATTAGTCTTAGCTTACAATACTTAGTCTATATTATAAACATTTTATTTAAAATGATAATTTACGGAATAGATTTGAATACATTGGATTTTAAATTAAATATTTGATTATCCGTGCACCGTAAATACAGCTTGGGTTGGTTATTTAATTTAAACTTACAAAAAAAATAATAATAATTTATTTGTTACTATTTATTATAGTAGCGGTGGATTGTTTAAATCAAGTCAGCAACGTTCATGGGCATCTCGTCGATTTGCGTTGAGTAATATTGCTCAATATCACGGAGAATACGGATGTCGTCAGTCTTAACGAAGTTTATGGAAACACCCTTACGTCCGAATCGTCCTGATCTACCTATTCGGTGGATGTACAACTCACGGTTGTTTGGTAAATCGTAGTTTATAACTAGAGATACTTGTTGGACATCAATACCACGTGCCCAGACGTCTGTAGTAATCAAAACACGGCTGAAAAATTTAATAATAATTATTATATTTTTTATTTTTATGCTACTTAAATATATTTTTATTTATTACAGTAGTAAAGTAAGAGACTCAGTACCCAATTAGGAAACTAGTACCCGATCAGAGAACTAGTACTCGATCAGGAAATTAGTACTCGATCAGGAAACTAGTACTCGATCAGAGAACTAGTACTCGATCAGAGAACTAGTACTCGATCAGGAAACTAGTACTCGATCAGGAAACTAGTACCCGATAAGGGAACTAGTGCCCAAGCAGAGAACTAGTACTCGATCATTCATATATTTACTCAATATAGATATACAAATACTTGGAGTAATTGAGTACTAATTCCCTGATCGAATATTAGCTTACGTGTAAAAAAGAATATGATCTAAAAATTTTTGAGTCTTCTTAAAAATTAATAACTAGAAATTAAAGTCGATTTAGAAAATTTTAAAAGTTCTATTACTTCGATGACATTGAAAAATTTTTTTAAATATCTTGGTTACCGCATTAGCTGGTGGGACATTTGGCTCCAAAATTTACCAACCTTTATTTTATATATAAATTAATGTTATTTTGAATTAAATAAGGACATAGTTACTAAAAATAATAAATTTTAAATAAAATGTCTGTGTTGAGTTAGCGTTAAATCAGCTCTGACATAAAATACTAAATCGACTTTAATTTTTAAAATTTAATTGTCTGCTAAATTATACCTTTGTCCGGATCTGAACTCCTTCATAATGTTATCACGTTCTTTCTGCGGCATGTCTCCATGCATTGAACAGACTGTAAAATTAGCCTCGCGCATTTTCTCCGTAAGCCAGTCGACCTTACGTTTAGTATTGCAAAAGATAACAGCCTGGGTGATGGTCAAAGTGTCGTATAAATCGCAAAGAGTATCAAATTTCCACTCTTCACGTTCTACTGCTACGAAAAATTGCTTTATGCCTTCGAGTGTCAACTCATCACTGAAAAATTAATTTGTTCATTAGTTGGTACATAAAATAAAACTATTATTTTTTTTTTAGTAAATAAATAAATTGTCCGAGTTAATTTACCGTTTGACAAGAATCCGAATAGGGTCGGTCATAAATTTAGAAGTCATTTCAAGAATTTCGTGTGGTAATGTAGCAGATACCAGTACGACTTGTGTCGCTGGTGGTAGATAACGATAGACATCATAAATTTGTTCTTTGAATCCCTTGTTTAACATTTCGTCGGACTCATCAAGTACCAGCATCTTAATGGCTCTGGTTCTCAGCACTCGTCTCTTGATCATGTCTGAATAAAAAATATATTTAGTAACAATTTAAATGTTTAAAAGATAAATAAATTTAAAATATTTACCAAAGACACGTCCAGGAGTACCAGACACCACGTGCTGTCCATAATCCAGTTTCCTGATGTCCTCGCCGAGATTGGTGCCACCGATGCAGGCATGACACTGGACATTCATGAAGTCTCCTAAGGCCAGAATAACTTTCTGAATTTGAACGGCCAACTCCCGAGTTGGCGAAAGAACTAGCACTTGAGTTTCGCGGATTTGAGTGTCCAGAGACTGGAGAATGGAAATGGAGAAAGTTGCTGTTTTACCAGTACCGGACTGTGCTTGTGCTATCACATCCCGGCCTTTCATTATGGGTTTTATGGAACGTTGCTGGATAGCAGACGGTTTTTCAAAACCTAAACACACAAATAATAAGTCAGGTTTCAAATTAATTAATATAAAAATGCGAATGTTTTTTTTTTAGGTTAGATTTTTTTTGGAAAGTTTGATAGCAGATTGATGGCTTACCGTAAGCGTAAATTCCACGTAATAATTCATCACGCAGACCCATGTTGTCAAATGTGTTGATAACTTCGACATCTTCGCTGGTTTCAAATTCAACGTTTGATAAATCTTCTGTTTGGGCAACACGACGTGATTTTCCCTCAGCCATTTTGATCACTTATGATTTATTTTTGCTTTTGCCTGTTTCCTGATGCTACGATCACGATCACTGTTGCTTCGGGACAAGTCGTGGAGCGAGCGAACCTCGGCTGTTTTCGGTCACGCGCAAGCGCGATCGCCATTTTGAAAAAAGCGGCAATTTATGAGTGTGAATGTAGTAGACATCAGACAAATTTAAAATTATAAATAATTAAAAAAAAAATATTTATAAAAAATGCACTTATTAATTTCAAAATTTTTTAAATGTCTATTTTAAAAAAATTTTACTTCATTAATTATTTACTCTATTTATTAATAATTAAGAAATTGTCAGATGTCTGCTACTTTCAGACTCATAAATCTGACGCGAAAAAATTAGGCGCGCATTTTAAGTTTGAAAATAAACTCCGAGGATACTCGTCAAATACAGTAACGCGCAGCATCGCGAAAATTCAAAATTGAAATTTAATCATTTTATTAAAAATTACGTGTGTCAATAATTATATTAATTAGAGTGCATTCGGATTACTTACCGAGTGGTATGATACTTACGCAGTCGCAAAGCAGACTCCTTGGGTTTGATCTCGCTTCAGGATAATCAAATGCTTCTCATCGAGATTCATAACGGTGAATCAATGCGTGAATTGATCATGCATATATCAACGCAATCACATATGGAAAATTACTTTTTTTTTCTAATATTTTATATTACATAATTCGTGGCATGAAGTAATGGGTTAACTTTGTAATTTTAACTTTTTGTTATTTGATTCATTTTATTAATTTTTTATTTTAATCTTTTACATAACTTTTTTTTATGACTCTTAATACTACTTAAGAATATACTTCAAACGCGGATTTTATAAAAAATAACTTTTTTTTCTTCTTAATTTTATTTTTTAGTTTTTATTACCACATTAGTTCTGATAATGAACATATTTGAACAAAAAAAAAAAAAAAAATACATAATTGAATACAAAAAAAAAATGCATAATTGAAAATAAAAAAAAATACATAATTGAATTAAAAAAAAAAAAATGCATAATTGAAAACAAAAAAAAAATACATAATTGAATACAAAATAAAAAATGCATAATTGAAAACAAAAAAAAATACATAATTGAATACAAAAAAAAATGCATAGTTGAAAACAAAAAAAATACATACAATAATAAAAATTTTTTTGTAATCCTCACTATTAATAAAAAAAAATAACAATTCATCTACTTCATTTAACTAAGAAACAATAATAAAATAATAATTATAAAAAAAATTAAAGGTTTTTATTCATACAGACTAGAATATTTTAATCTGCGAGAATGTTTTTAGTTCAATCGAACAATAATAACGTAATTTTGAGTTTGAAATATCAATCATAATAGTAATAATAAAAATGATAATAGTAATAATACTATTAGCGATAATTATTAGTATATTAAACATTCTTTTGCATTTGAATGTCTATCAAGACTTACAATTTCATTTTTGCATTATTAATAACAATCATAATATTGATGTGCTATTAAATAAATATATAAATAAATATACAAAAAAATAAATAAATAAATGAATAAATATATAAATAAATAAATAAATGAATATATATAAATAAAGAAATAAATAAATATAAAAATAAAAAAATGGATAAATATAAAAATAAATTAATAAATAAATATATAAATAAAGAAATAAATAAATATACAAATAAAAAAATAAATATATAAATAAATTAATTAATAAATATATAAATAAATAAATATATAAATAAATAAATATTTAAATAAATGAATAAATATATAAATAAATAAATAAATATATAAATAAATAAATATATAAATAAATTAATTAATAAATTAACGCCTTTTCCGCTTCCTGCCTCGCTGCAGTTCAATGCTATGGACCGTCTTGAGGTGTCCCGGAATATCGCATGGATAGCGAAACGTAAAAGCACATCCATTCTCGGGACACCGTAGACTTTGCCTCAGCTCGATCGTCCAAGTGTGGAGTACTGCATAGCACCTTTTGAGGTCCATTCCACACTTGACGCATTCAAAACGAGTACCCGACTCATTCTGGAGTCGGATATACTGACTCCAGTCTACTCGCTTGAAGAGCTGAGGATCGTCTACGGCATACAACTCTTTCGCTGACGGTCCAAGCATTGGAACATCCGCGATGTTGTCGAGTCCAAGAGCATGGATCATCGCTTGAGCCTTCTCGTCGTCGGTCGCGTCTTGACGGACGATGGGTGGTTTTGCGTATCGAGGTCGTAATTCGATAGCCGTCGGTAAAGTCAAGGGGTGGTCCGAGACCCTTCTTCGCTTTGACCTCGTAACGGGAGGCGAAGGTTCCGGAGAGTTAATGATCGCTTGCGAACTCGGACCAGGCTGCGGCGAAGGTGTTGAAGGCCTCAACGCTGGACTAGGAAGACGAGGTGGCGTATTAGCCTGACTAGAAGAACTCGACGACGGGCGCGAATGTCGAGGTGGCGTATTAGCCTGACTAGGTGAACTCGACGACGGGCGTGACTGGCGAGGTGGCGTATTAGCCTGACTAGCAGAACTCGACGACGGGCGCGAATATCGAGGTGGTGTGCCTTCCGGAGGTAATGGAGGTTGTTGAGTCGAAGACGAATCTACGCATCTATGCGTAGCAATCTGCTCCCGTAGTGCGTCCCGTTCCGCTCGTAGTTCCTGGATCTCGTTACGAGCAGCCGCAAGTTCAGCTCTCAATTGAATGATGAGAGCTGACTCGTTAGAGCCACTCGCAGGACTCACGGCCACTCCAGGCACCGCCAGAAAAGTGCGTTGGCTCTTAAAACTCCACAATAATTCCATTGTGGAGGCTATGTTGGCCGTGTTGTATGGCGGCTTAATGGATGCCACCAGAAAACGTAGGGTGTTGACTGGTAGGGCATCATTAATGCTGCTCCACAGCGGATGTACGGGTGTTATTGATGATGGCCGATTGATGTACTGGTGGAACCCGGAACTTATCGACGTAATCCACCTAGTGGTCTTGCTAGCAGGAGTCGATGGAGATCCACTAGGTCTGGAGGCATCAACTTCCCTGCCTTCCAGGCCCGGCATGTCGATGACCACACATTTTCGGTGCGTTCTCGTATTGGTCTGTGTAGATAAATTTTTTTTATTTAATTTTTGTAAAAATTAAATTAAAAAAAGGCCATTTGGCATCCGAAATGGAAGTAGATTTCTCACTTCAATCAAACCGTTAATAATAGATGTACCCATTACAACGTTATTTTAAAAAAAAGTAACACAGAAAACAGCATTTTTCATTAGAAAATTTAAAATTGCCACCATTTCTAGAATGCTTAACCGATTCTTATAAATTTTTGAACTTGATCAAGATAATTACCTAAAGAATAAGTATTTACAATTTAATAATTATCCATGAAAATTTTCAAAGATATAAGCAATGGCATTATCACCATAACACATGAGTCAACTATGTAACTTTGAACCCTTATTAAAAGTGGAATCATTATCGTAAAAAAAAAAATAAAAAAAGGAAAATATAGCTTTTTTTATCGGCTATCAAGTTCTTTTTACATAATTAGGATAGATATGCTGGTTAAAAAGTTATTTTCGAAAAAAGCCGAAAAAGTAGGATTTTTCGTTATTTTTTGGATTTCAAATGTCCACCATTTCTAAACTAGTTGACCGATTTTGCTCATCTTCGAACTTAACCAAGCTAATCGTTCATAGAATAAGTGTGCTAAGTTTCATTAAGATCCGTTAAAAATTGTGGACGCTATCGTCGCAACATGCCGCGTTATATTACATATATATATATATATATATATATATATATATAAATATTTATATATATACGAAGAGCTCGAATATGTAGACACAATAATGTTTTCGAGTTCCTTGAGCTCGAAAACAGCGGGATGTTTTGGGGCTGGCCCGCAGGGTCATTCGATAGACCGATTTTTAGTAGATTTCATAGAAATCTATCTTTTGCATTTGTCCTCATGGTGGAATTTTCAAAGAATTTTGCCATCATCTATCATAATTCATCGAGTAGGTTCCAAAAATACCATTGGTTCAAAAGTTTATATATATATATATATATATATATATATATATATATATAAACTTGGGACTCATGTATACGGTATTTTCGAAACCTACTCGAAGAATTATAATAAACGACAAAAATCTATAAAAATTCTATCGTAAGGACAAATAAAAAAATTAGATTTTTATGAAATCTACTGAAAACGGACATAAGAGAAATCTTATGTCGTCAGGATAAAAATCAACAACTCACCAATTCCAGAAGCACAATCCCTCTAGAAGGTGAAGAATGGACTCCATTCTCTTCCTTCAAACGGTTGCTGATCCTGGACTTGAGTTTCGAAATTGGGGCTGCTTCCAATTCCGCCACCGGTATAAACTTGGAGCAACCCATCCGGACATTCCGAGTCTTCACCATGTCCCGAAAATTACTTTCGGAACATTCCTCAGCTCTGTAAAAAAAAAAAAAAACGATTTATTACTTCCAAATAAAATGACAATTTTTATCAGAAGAGTGAGTAAATGAATGATTTCCTTACTTAAAAACGACCTCAGGGTTGTTGAGGTATCCATAAAAAAAATGAAGGAGACCCAAGGTCCTACCCTCATCCCCGAATAGTGTGGTGGTTTTGCCGCTACCCGTCCTCCCGTACACGAAAATTGCTGGGGTCGGAGGTTGGGTAGAAGGTGGAGTTGCCACTTCAATGCTGTGGCGAATGAAGTTCAGCATGGCAGTGTCGTCTTCAGTAAATAAATCAAGCTTAAGGGATTTCCCGTTAAACTTGACGTTGTTACCAGAAACGCCAAAACCAGCAGAGTTAGAAACCCCATCCTTCCACCCTTTCAATATAAATAAGTCCGGCTTCATGTCTGAAACAAGAATGAGTTAACTAGTTAATTATGATGAACTCTACTCAATCAATTAATCTCTACTTAATTATAAGTATACAGGATTTGTGAATTTCTGACAGGTCGTGTTCAGTCCGAAATAGTCTAGGGTTGTAGGTCATAGATTTCTGATAGAAATAATCACCGAATTTAATCGATTCTATAAAAAAATGTAGATACTACAAGCTTTGAAATTAAAAACATGATAATTTGACAACTCTTGGATCTCGCCAAATCGCGTCCAAAGACCCGAAAGTCGTCAAATTATCATGTTTTGAAGTATAAGAGCTTGTGGGATCTATAATTTTTCGTAAAATCAATCAAAGCTTGTAGTTATTTTCATTAGGAATTCATGCCCTACAACCCTAGAAAATCCCATGCCTAAAATGGGTAAAAATCGCAATTTCGGACCTATATTTTCACCTGTAGGATTTAATTTTCGATCGATTGAGCTAAAAATCAGTTCGCGAGTACCTGTGACTCGAACTGCACAGATCAGAGGTCTAATGGTCCCTCCGGTGCTTAGAATGGGTAAAGATCGCGATTTCGGACCTATATTTTCACCTGTAGAAATAAATTTTCGATTGATTAAGCTGAAAATCGGTTTGCATGTACCTAGCGTTGCCCCAAGTCAAAAAAGACAATGCCTGTGACTCGAACTGCACAGAGCAATGGTCTTATGGACCCACAAGTGTCTTAAATTGATAAAAATCACGATTTCGGATCTATATTTTCACCCGTAGGATTTGATATTCAATTGATTAAGCTAAAAATTGGTTCGCAAGTACCTGTGACTCGAACTGCAGAGAGCAGTGGTCTAATGGTCCCTCCGGTGCCTAGAGTGGGTAAAAATTGTGATTTCGGACCTATATTTTCACCTGTAGGATTTAATTTTCAATTGATTGAGCTAAAAATTGGTTTGTATGTACCTAGCGATGCCCCAAGTTAAAAAAGACAATACCTGTGACTCAAACTGCACAGAGCAGTGGTCTTATGGACCCACAAGTGCCTTGAATGGGTAAAAATTGCGATGTTGGACCTGTATTTCACCTGTAGGATTTAATTTTTAATTGATTGAGCTAAAAATTGGTTCGCAAGTACCTGTGACTCAAACTGCACAGAGCAGTGGTCTAATGGTCCTTCCGGTGCCTAGAATGGGTAAAAATTACGATTTCAGACCTATATTTCCACCTGTAGGATTTAATTTTCAATCGATTGAGCTAAAAATTGGTTTGTTAATTACGCATCTCGTGCTAAATAATTGTATGTAAAAAAAAAAAAAATTGAATGCTCTGTTCAATATTTACTTAAATAAGTATGAATAGAAAGAAAATAAGATTGAACGGCGCATCTCTTGCTCAAATAATTATTAAATGGTCATGAAGTTCAATTGTGCTTGAAGAATTGTATGTAATAGAGAAAAAAATTAAATTTTCTGTTTAATAAAAAGAGAAGACATCTTTGTTTAAATATATATATACTTATTACTTACAGGAACTAGAATAGATAGGGCCGTACAGGCCCTACCGCTGGTTTATCATCATCGTATAAAAAAGACATTTATGAATTTACAAATGATAATGGCAAATAATTGTAAAAAGAATTACTAAATTGACATAAAATTTGTTGAGAAAAATGTTATGTAGTAATGATTTCAAGAAGACCAATTAAAATTCAAAATAAATTCATTCATTAACTAATTGGAAATGTATCGTTTGGAATGATATATCAATTCGTTGAAGACCGTAGTGAAAAAAGAAAAAAGAAACTTATTATAAAATTTGCTCTGATAGATTAAAATTTGTCATTTGGTAAAATATAGCTTGTGTAAGAAAAAAAAAACAAATGTATTGCTCAATTATTCATCGAAAAATTAAAAAAAGAATTGCTTATTTGGTTGATATTGATGATTTTAGGAAATGAAATCATTGTTTACAATGGAATGTAGGTAACTACGAGAAACGATTTGGTGAAAGTAATTGTAAAAATGAAAGAAAAATTGCTAATGCAATTTTTGTTGAGAATTGCAAATGAAACTCAATTTATTAGGGTATAATTATTCAATATTTTATAAACTTTGCTCGATAGAGATAAATTCTGCTAGTGATTGTTTAATACAAGAATCAATTCTTTTTTATTATTTCGTCAAGAAATAATTTTGTAAAATTTTTGTTCAATTATAAATTTAACATTTTAAACTTAATTTATGACGAAAAATCCCTTTGTGTTTTGATTATCAAGAAAAATTGACAATATACATGTATATAAAAAAAACTATCGTAAAACGTTGACTCCATTTGAAGAGGTGACTGAATGCTTGAATCCTCCCGAAGTGAAGTTGTAGAACTGTTTCGATGGCTACTTTTCTTAAACAGCTGGATTTAGGTTTTTCCAAATGACTGGCTGCTGGACTTGTAATCTACACAGCAGTTCTGATGAAGGGTAATCGAATTCCCTTATCGACTGCCTGCAGGAATGTCTGCATCGTCCGAGCGGCAGCTCTTGGAATGCCTGGACCATCGGGCGATGACTTCCTTCGTTCCGAAAAATAGAGTATATACTTGAGTACATTCTTACCCCCTCGCAGATTTGAATCGCGGTGGAAACACCGTGGAAGTCTAAACACCGTGGATGAACCGTGGTTACACCGTGTATACAGTGTATTTACTGTGATTACGCGGTGTCTCCACCGTGATTCCACGGTCGCTTCATCACCGTGTATACACGGTGTTTCCACTGTGATTAAGCGGTGTATCTACCGTGATTCCACAGTGGCTTTGTGCCATTTCACCACCGTGGTTCCACGGTGTATCCACCGCGGTAAATCACAGTGGTAAAATGGAACAAACCCACCATGTTTCCACCTTAATTCAAATCTGCGAAGGGGCATGTATAATTATTGAAGATAATATTAAATCTTAACCTCCTCAGTCCCGAGGCATCATTTTGTTTGCTATTTGAGTAATTTTTCATAAGTATACTTATAGACCTTTTAAGAAGCAAAACAATATATTTTATATTCTTTCTAATTTGAAGTTTTTAAAGCCATCTATTTTAAAGCTGTATACAGCTCTATAGCAATAAAGCTGTATACAGAGCTGCTATAGCAATAGTTATTTTTATGGTTCAGCAAACATCGGCTAGTTCCCAATGCTGGAAAAATTGTCTTCTATACGGGACCTCAGTATCGAGGAGGTTAATTAAAACACTGTAGGTTTCACTCATTTTAGTTTGTTTAATTAAAAATTACTCATTGTAACCACTGTTTTACATCACGATTGTTTCAAAGGAAACAAAAAATTTTTCACTTGTAAAGTTTGAATACTCAACTTAAATGTAGATGCCCATATCATCGCGTTCAAAATTTTCATCCTTTAAAGATGAAAATTTTGAAGATGAGATTTTTATCATAAAAATCTATTTTTTGTCTATGATTGACATCTATATTTTATATATGCTAAACATATTCGGACTCGTATATGATGAATATTATATTTTTTTAAAAAGAAAAATATATATCAGACAATACAGTTAAATTGACGTTACAGAACGTCCTTTTTTTACTCTAAATTTGCTCATTAAAACTTTTTTTTAACAGCAGGGAAGCCACAAAAAAATGATTTCAAAATTTCCTGATATTTCCCGCTTTTCCAGTAAAGTTTTTTACATTTTCCCTTGATTTAGAAATTTTATTTGTATCATTTAGATATTTAAAATTTTTGTTACTTTTTCATTTTTAACAATTAAATTAGATAATTAAATTATGCGAGAAACCATCAAAAAATGCCAATAAAATAACTTAATATTACCTACTTTTGATTATTTGACGTCTTGATGTGTAAATAGCGGATATTCTTGATGATGATGATGGTAGTGATGATGTTGATTATTCTGTAAACCATTTGATTCAATATTAAATATCAGTAAAATAAATTCAATAAAAAAAAAAGTGTTAAAAAAACGGGTTTCTGTTTCTTAATTATTATTATTATTTGATTAATTATTAATTAAATAAATAAAAATACATACATTGACACAGAAAAAAGAAAGATAATTTATAATTGTGGATTTAGTTGATACAAATTATAGGTTACCACACCGCGTGGTTGATGAAATATTTATTCCGGGTAGGGATGTATGATTCAAGATTGATTCCCCCCAGAATCGATTTTTTCGAAGATTGATTGATTAAAACCAACATGGTGGAATTAACCGGAAATTTTATTTTTATTTAACGAATATATTTTTTTTATTTAAATTTAAATCAGCTACTTCTCTTAGGCAGTTTATTAAGCAATTAAATATATATATAGACCAATCATCAAATATTTGATAATTATTTATTATTCACAGAAAAAATATACTATATATAATTTATTTTAAATTCAAATAATTTCCGGGTAGCGGGGATGAGTTCGCATGATAAAACAGAATTCCTGTTTTGCTTTGACGCTAGTGACACCAACCCATTTTAGTTTTGGGCAATATGCACACTGGGTAATTTGCGCCATACCCAATATAATTATAAACCCGGTGTCGGAATAAAGAGGTTATGGCAACCCAGTTAATTTAAAAATAAATTATTTAGTGAATAAATTTAAAAAATGGTATCGAGAAATAAACAAAAAGAGGCTACGATTGCTGTCAAACTGGAAGAGCCACTGACAAGTGAATCATGTTCTAAAATAATTATTGAACTTATAAAGTATGTATTGTTTCAAAAACAACAGATACCATTCTCATTTGACACTCTGATGCAACTTCAAGGGAGAATAAAACCAACAGACAAAAGTTTTAATAACAACAAGACATTATTTAATACTCTAGACAACATGACATTTCAACTGTCATCACAGTTGCATTTATCTGGTTGTGATATTAAGGAAGTTGTTGTGATAATTGGTGCTACCACAGTATCGCCAAAGTTTTCTTTGAAACTTGAATTACCCCGTGTTATTTTAAGCAGCAAAAAACACGCCGAGCATCAGCATTCTTTCAGGAAACCTCTTCTTACTCTTATGAAGTAATTATCATTTTACAGTAAATTATGTGACAAGGGATCAAACAAAATGATTTCAGACCAGGGTGAAGCCTCCTGACATCACTCGTAGTCTGAAATCGTGTTTCATCCTGAGTTACACACAATATTTTTCATGATTACCAGCATTCGAACGAAGTTTCAGCTGTCAGTCAGAAATAAATTAATTTAAGATCACCCTGATAGCCAAGTTTGCACTTCCATAAGTTGATGGCAACTTTCTGATAAACTCGTCGTCAAGTTGGTCGCAACTCATGTACACCAACTTTCTGATTAGAAACTCTGGTTATCAGGGTAACAGCGTAAGCGTAAATTGTCATTTGTAATTTATAATTAAGCAGAAACTATAAATTCTATTTATTATTCATACTAATTTTTATAAAACTTGATGGCAAAGTCAGAGCTGTCATTTACGTAAATAAAATTAATGGCCTGAAATTACTCATAAACAAATTACAAGTATTAGAGTTTGAATTATGAAAGTCTTCAGTCAGCGGACAGAAACATTTGTTTGTTCTCAAGAGACGAAACAAGTTTGTTTCTGCCCGCTGACTGGACATTCATAATTTACGCGATTCGATGCGGGTATCATGAAAAATTAATTATTTATTCAATTGGTTTCTTAGTGGATCTAGTCCACTAGGAGTTCCAGTTGCTGAAAATTTATCAGGTTTATTAATTATATGATAAATTTTTTCCAGATCTCTAGTTGAGTGTCCAGAGTTCCAAGAAGCAATGACAGTTCCCCTTGGTCTGACAAACACATTCGTATTGATACAAAAAAGTGATACTAATAATAAGTCTGATTATTTTTTACCAAAACCCCAGTACAATTTACCAGCACATTCGGGATCGTGTTTCACTATAAAACTGTACCACGATGATGACTTTATACTGGACTGCAAGTGTCCTAATTTAGTGAGGATTTATCACGATCAGCTGGAGAATAATGTAGATTCTGATGACGTAGATGAAAAAATTGATAGGAGAGGTTGCATAGAAGCAGAAGCTTCTTATCTTTGGTACCAGTCGAAAGAATTTGTTAAAGGATTTAAATTTTTACGATAACAATTATCTATTTATATATAAATAAAATTAGACACAATTTTTAAATTTTATTATTTTAAAAAGACTGTTTGATATTTTAATATTTTTATTATACACTCAATTTAGTATTAAGATCACTAATTAATAATAATTTAAGATTAATGAAGAAAATATTTAAGTATATTTTTAAAAGTATTTACGATAAAATTATGAAATATCAAATTAAAAAACGATCGATACCAACATATTATATAATTTATATGTAATAGACTTGCGGCAAAAGTTTTTATCTTGATTTTTTTTTAAATACATATTTGATTGTAATAAATTAAATATTGAGGGTCGAATGTCAATATTGATAAAAATAAACGATTTTTTTAGTATCCAACTTACGTTTGATTATCGTAACATCCAACTTTTCCACTAACTTATATTTTATATAAAAAAACATATATTTACAAGTGGGAGATTTAATAATAAAGAGCTTGATCATCTCAGCTCTGATCAGTAACTCAACTTGCAGTGAATTTGTAATAAACAATTTTGTCAGTGCGATTAATGCTTGATAATTAAAAATGAGTAAACTAAAGTTTGTAACTCCGGAGCAGAAGAAGTGCTGGCAAGACAATGGATTCGTTAAACTTACGAATGTATTTACGGAAAAAGAAATCGAAGAATTTTCTTCTGAGTACGATGAACTATTCGAACGTAAGAGACGCGAAGATATGGAAGGTTTGGAATCAGCTTGGGCTGGAAATGACATGAAAAATTTATCTGGCAATAGAAATGTCACAGTAAGTATCCGTACACTAAAAAAATTATGGAGTGAATGCGGATGAGTGTTTATTTATTTGATCCTCTCGGATTGAAATTTACTCCAAAGGGGATTTTATTTTATTATCAAAAGTCTGGTTCGGTGTGAACGCGGATTTGAATAAAATCCAGATCACTCCGAAATTACTTCGCTGGAAAAATAAACTCCATATGCGGAGAGATTTTTTTCTAAAACTCCGGAACTCCCAGTGACGGAGTGAATTCGAATTTAAATAAAATCCGTAGTCACTCCGAATTCACTCCCAATTTTTTACAGTCTATTAAAAATAACTTTTTATTAATAAATATTTTAGGTAAAGTCTATTCATAATCTTCAAATGCACAGCGCAGTCTTTACACGAGTGATAATGAATTCTAATTTACTGGACGCAATGGAAGACATCATGGAAACTAAGGACATTGTTCTGCATCATACCAAAGCTCATATCAAACCACCGGAAAAGGGAGCGCCTTATTTGATGCATCAAGACTACCCGTATTTCCCGCACAAGAAACACACGATGCTGGCGATCTTCATTCATCTTGACGATACCACTCCGGAAAACGGCGGACTGGCCATTTATCCTGGCAGCCATAAGCTGGGACCACTGCCACCGCACAAAGTAATTGATGAAAAAAATGAAGCCTATCACTACGTTGATCCCGAGCGCTTTCCTCTGTCCAAGGCCACGCCAGTTAGTGCGAAAAAAGGAGAAATTATTGTTTTTACTTATTTGACTCTTCATGGATCGTATCTGAACCTTTCTGACAGACCTAGACGTATGTTTTTAATGCAATTGCGTGCCGCTGATGATGAACCTACTGAAGACACTCATAAATCTCCGTGTCAGGAACTTGTTTTGCGAGGTAGAAATATATATCGTAAAGCCAACATGGCTACTAGATTTTCTCACTAATTTTGGTTTAAATGTAAAAGATTATTTTTGATAAATCAAAGAATTTAAAAATTTTTTCGTCATAATTACTGAAGAAAAAGATTTATTTTAATTTATAGATAATTAATTAATTAGATAAGGAAATTAATAAAATATTCTGTAATAAATTTTAAAATAATTTTTAATTTTTTTTGTTCGCTAATTGATAATTTTAATTATTTAATTAGTAAATAGAAAAAATAAAAATTTTTTAAATTACGATTACAGGGAAAATTAAAAAAAAATTTTTGTAAAATCTGAACAGTTGTTATTTATTTTTATTTTGCTGTACGCTGAGCAACTTCAGATTATTTTGTTTCAATTATTTTATGGATTGCGTTTGAATTTTACAAGGGGTTACTTTTTAAAATTATTTATTTGATAATTAATTAATTAATTGAGAGCAATGTCTACTTTTCGATCGTATGTGTCAGTTAAATCTGACAGTTCATTAGAAGACTTAGATTTTAATTTTGAACATAGCGACGAAGAAATTGGAAGTTTGGTTGCGTCTGATAATAATTTATTTGATTCAAATTTTTATATCGATGACGACGAAGAAGAAATTAAAAGTGATTTTGAATTTTTGAAAAGTCAAAATGAAAATAATTTAGAAAAAAAATCTAGTGGTTCAGAAGTTGAAGGTGGAGATGAAAAAATAAATGAAAATGATTTTGATTCTTTGGCAGGTAAAGAAATTACTGATGACGATTTTGAAAAAAAATCTGATAGTTTTAAGTCGGAAGATGGAAAAGTTGAGGAAGATAAGAAGCAGAGACACGAGTCATTAGTCAGCGAAGAGAGATTAAATTTAATAGGTCAAGTAAAAAAATTGTGGGAAGAACGCAAGTATTTAAGATGGAAGAATAGTTTTCTTCATAAAAAGTCTCGTGATTTTTTGAAAAAAAATAAGTTTGTTAATTATTTTGAAAAGTCAATAATATTTTCAACGATTCATTCCGACCATAGGTAAAATAATTAAAAAATAAATATCCTTTAATTACATAATTAGTCTTACTGTAGGTACGAAGCTGTTTTAAATGAATTCGAAGTTGTCAAAATTTCTTTAGAGAGCAGCAATAGAACTCTAATTGACGTCACTGAAGATTTTAAAAATTTGTATAATGCGCGGGAAATAGAATTTGATAAATCATTTCAAGAATTCCGCGCCCGCTTTTTTGAAATCGGCGAGTGTTTGAAGACCAAAGAAAATAAATTGTCGTGCGTTAACAAAAAAATCGGCAGGCTGTTGAATAAAATTCAGAGCCGTATGGAAAATTTAAAAGAAACGCGGATTGTTTTATTCAAACTGAAAATTACTTATAAAAAAATAAATGATCAGCTTTGTAGAATAAATATTCTGGGCGAAGGTTACACTGTGACGGAGTATGAAAATTTATCGATGATTAAAAATTCAAATGTGGAAATTTTACATAAACGAGAGAGAAAAATAGATAAACATCATGATAAATGTGTGTCAACAATTAACGTAAGTTGTGTAATATTTGTTTTTGTTTTTAATGAAAATAATTGATTTAAAAAACTGTTAGATGTTATCGCAAGTCAAAGAACAATCCAGTAGCCTAGATGATGACTTGGAAAAATTTAAAAAAGAGTGCAAAGAGTTAGAATGTAGTAAAAATAAATTACAAGATGAATTTAATAAACTAAGACGAGAAAAAGAAGCGAAAAGAAAAAAAATTTTATTATTGCAGCGGAATCTTTTCTCCATGAATCCGGAGTTGGTTAAAGAAATATCGGATCGGGGGATCGAATACGCGAGACTTAGATCTAGGATTAAAAATTTACAAGAAAGTGATGATTCATAATTGATAATAAATTAAAATCTTTAATAATTTTGTTTATAATTATTATTATTATTTTATTATTTATGTTTGAGCAAACAAAAATGTCAGTTTCTTAGACTTCTTACGATTCTTTCTTCTCGCTCGTGCATCAGATCGTATAAAATTAATTTCCTCAAGAGTTTCATTTTCATTCAGTGAAATTTCACTCTTATGGATTTTGTAAACTACTGTTCTTAGCAGCCTGAAGTCATTTACGACAATGACACGGAGTATCAAGAAAGACAAGCCCGCTACCCAGCTCCAAGCCATCAACGTTATCGTAAACTAAAATAAAAAGTTATTTCGTCTTAAAAAAACAAGTCTACAAAATTATAAATTAAGGTAAGAGACCTAGTACTCAATCAGGAAACTAGTACTCGGTCACTCCATGTATTTGTATAGATATATTTACTAAAATTCAGTAAATATAGATATGCAAGTATATGAGTGAGCGGGTACTAGTTCCCTTATCGGGTACTGGGTCTCACCTTAACAGAATAAAATAATAATTAATGTTTTTTGTAATTACCTCTAAATTTCCTTGAGTATCACATAAATTATGAGAGTAAAATTTATGTATTTCTAAGTAATAACTTACTAATTCACAATCACTGAAAGTATTTTATTTTTTTTTTAAATTGAATCCTGATAAATAATAAATTAAATAATAAATTTTTTTTACTTGGTAAATTTAACTAATTCAGTGAGATTCATATATTTAGCGGCAACTATTTTTAAACCTGCAGTCATACTGTCATATCCATGATAATAATCATAAACAGACAGATAAATTACGATTGTAAAAATAATTTGAAATATTAAAACTGGCGGTAGTATCAGCCATTGAGCTCCAAATCTTTGGATAAACAATTGGTAAATAAATAAATTATTTGAAAAATTGAGGAATAATTAGACGGGCTTACATTCCTGAAGCGCATTTAGCAAATAACATGCACCAAATAATACCAAATGAGCATGAGCATAAACAAATAAAATGAAAATATTGACAATGTCCCTTGTGCAGAAATGTTATTATTACTTTAGACCTCCAATCATCATTAAAATCTCCATTATTATTATTGTTGCCATTTACTAATGAACCGTCCATGCTTCTCATACTTCTTACGTGCACCGGAGGCTCTACTGAAGCCCATAGTGGACAGTTGCCTCCAAAAACATGTTCCTGAGTTATACAAGATAAATAAAGAATAGAATATTTAAATTATTAGTGACTATTTTATTAAAGTTACCCAAAATAAATAAAATAAAATAGATGCGGCATATCCTAGCATCGCAGATGTCAAATACATGATTATAGGGATCCATTTCCATGGTGAGTGAATTTCTTGGGTTACTCTTTCAATTAGTTCCTGATTTGTGGCAAATACTTCTAGATTAAGAGGTACTGAGTTTGATCGATCATTAGATTTACTTGATTCGGCATCAGACATTTTTTTACTTAGAAATGTATTTAACTGACATTTAATTAATTCTTCATTGAAATAAATTCACAAACTGAAACTGACATTCACTTGTTTAGTTTTGATTACAATTGAATGAGAACTTTTAACAGTTCATAATTTTTTATGCGCCAATAGTTCAATGTCTCAATTTTTTAAATTTTTATAAACATTTAAATTTCGCGCTAAATGTTCATTTTGTTTTTTTTTAAGCTAGAGCTAGATCATTTCCAAATGCACCCTAATTAACATAATTATTTACACGAATAATTTTAATAAAATGATTAAATTTCAATTTTGAAATTTCACGCCAAGTTGGCGGTACTGCGGGCGATCGAATAAATCGCAAAATCGATTACTTTGTATCAACTGGCGGTTCGATAGCGGCAGTTAGTATCATCGAAAATGGCAGTTGTAGTCCAGATCTTTCTTTGCGTTTGAATTGAAACACAGTATTGCAGTTACGTCGTGTAATTATCCATTAAATCTGTTGCTCATAGTTATTGTTTAATTAAATTGTGTAGTGTTTGTAAAATTTAAATTGTGCAAAGTGTCTGTATGACACTGAAGTTCGCCGCCATCTGATAATTTTTGAATTTTTTTTTAAAATAACAGATTATAAAAAAAAAGTATTTAAAAAATTGCACCTTTAGTTTTTTAAATTTTCTACATGTGCATATTTTTATTTATTTATTTTTTTTTTCAATCAAATTGTGGAAAAAAAAATTCAAAAATTGGTAATTGTCTGCTAACTTCAGTATCATAACGTCTGTAGTGTCGTTAAGTATTAAGTGTTCAGTGGTAGTGTAAAGTGTTGCTGATGGCTGATGCTGATAACTTCCTAGTTCCTGAGCAAAATCATCTGGCATCGTCTGGTGGGAAATAGCAGTTAAGTGACGTTTTTTGGCTGCAATACACTTGGAGCAATTTAATTCAAATCTCCAAGTGTATTAGGACACCCTTCTGCATATTATTTCCCGCCAAGGTTTGTTCAAACACTCAAGTGTTTTTTTTTTTTAATATTTTAAATATTTTTCTATCATATTATGCCGCCATTTTATTTTGACTGATTTTTAATTTTTATCCAGTTTCTAATAATTCATTCTTCAAATATTTAAATTTACCGCCCAAGTAATGAGAATAATTAATAAAAATAAAAAATTTCGAGTATATTTTTTAGTCTAGGTGCATTCAGAAATGCTGTAGCTCTAGCTCTAGTCTAGCGTTTCCATTTATCGAGAGCTAGCGCTAGAGTATTTCCGAATTCTCCCTGTAATAATTTTGAATGTATAACTTATATTTGTTTCTATTAATTACGGATGTCAATGTAAAAATTTTATGACTATAAAATTATAAAAATGAATAAGTTTTGGGCAGGGTGATGACATTTATTGCGATGAGCTTCAATTACAATGAAAATTAAAATTTATTAATAAGTAAATTATTTAATAATCAATTAAATTTACAATATATTTAACACGAATTTAGCCGATTGCTGGTTGATCATTAACTGACAAGTATAAATTAAATAAATAATTAAAAACTATAACTGACACATTAAATTATGAAGCAATTTGCTAGTAAAGAAATACGGCGTATACGCAAACTACACAAAACAATGATTCCTAAAAAAAAATAAAGCCAAATAATATTTATCAGTTTTCAAGCCTGGGAATAAAATTTAATAAAAAAAAAAATAATTCTACGCACATTAATAAAATTTCCATGAGCATAATCATCAGCTTCGGCATCCCACAGACACCTGGTGCCTATTTTAACACCAGCTCCTCTTTGTTCACCCAAGACAACATTGACAACATATTTGTACTCTTTAAATTTTAATTCTGAAAGTCAAATCCAGTTGATAATTTTATTTTTCAACAAAAATTTATTTTAATAAAATATTAAAAGTAAGAGATCTAATGCCCGATCAGGGAACTAGTACCCGATCACTCATTGGATTTATATGCCTGAATTTACTTTTTGCTATATATACACAAATACATGCAGTGATCGAATACTAGTTTCCTGAGGTTCCATGACAACTGATCCCAGACAACTGATCCCCGACAAATAATCACACGATAATTGATCCCATAGACAACTGGTCCCACTGACAAATTTATAAAATAATTAATTATTAATTAATTACTATGACATGAGTAATTAAAACTCACTGATGTAAATATAAAAAGTTAAATTATGTAAATTAGTTGTTGATAAAAATCAATTGACCACCAATCGTTGATGGGATCAGATGTCGGTGGGATCAATTTGTAGGGATCACTTGTCGTGGTATAAAATTGTTGGGATCAGTTGACGGCACACCGTTTCCTGATATGGTACTGAAATTAGCTGACGTCTGATAATTTTTAGACTTTTATAGAAACGGTAAATTACAAAAAAAAAAATATTCAAAAAAATTGCACTTATAGTTTTTTTAATTTTCTACGTGTGCATATTTTTAGTTTTCCTTTTTTTTAATTTAATTGTTGAAATAAGAAATCCAAAAATTTTTAATTGTCTGCTAACTTCAGGATCATTTTCCTGATCGGGTACTAGGTCTTTGACCTTAAACGTAAAACATTTTTAAAAATTACCTTTAACTTTATTTTTAATAATATCCGATATTTCTTTACCCCACTTATTAGCATCCTGGACACTGTAAACTTTTGTTGATAATTGATCATGTAATACATCATGAATTATTTCTTTTACTACTTGCGGTTTGAACCTACAAAAATTATAATTTTCTTAATCAATTAGACCATCACCTAGGTTATGTTTATTTAAATAAAACTACAAATAATTAATAAATATACAGACTTGTCAAGAAGTTGAGGACTGATTTGATACGAAGGTTGCGATCGTTCATCATCGTCATTTAAAACTTCATTATTGCTGTCTTTTTTATTTTTTAATAATTTATCTGATGAACTCTCACTGTCAGGAGTCAAAGTTGTTTTTTGTTTATCACTGGTTTTACTCATTGTTATTTATTATTTATTTTTAATATTTTATTATTTTTAATTGTCATTTATCTTTTATCACAGTATCAATTAATGGACATTTTATTTCATTATTTATTTATTTAAATTACAATGATAATCTTTTGTTGACAAACAAGTATCAGTCATATTCATTCGGTTACTAAGGACAACTGCGCATGCGAAATGAATCAATTGGCGCCAAATATTCCCTGGGCGTAATTAATGACGTACTGATTATTGATACCTAATTTTATTTAATTATAATATTTTGAATCTAAAAGAACCTGAGATAATACGGCTGCTAAATTTCAAAACACAGTAAAGGACAAATTTTTGAAAATTGATTTCTTAGTATTTTTAGTTCCAGTGACGTCTTGCGAACATGATTCAATTAATATTTCAAAATTTTTATTTTTGTCAGTTACTGTTTTTTGAAATTGGGCAGCGGAATACACTGAGTTCATAACACAAAAAATTTTCAAAACGCTGACAGTAGCAGACATCTGTCAATTCTAGTATTTTTATTAACGAGTCGCTTGTCAATAGAATAAATTTTTAAAAATGTATACAAAATTTTTTTCAGATTTAGTTTTATTCCGTCAGTATTTAATTTTTTTACTTAAAAGATAAATTTTTGAATGATTGCTACCTGCAGCATCATAATTTTATTAGAACTTTTGGTTAAAAATTTTCTAAACTTCGTAATTTGAATCTCGATTTTTTTTTACTTATCAATTCTTACAGTTATTTTTATTTAATAAGTCAATTAATAGTATATTACATACCTAGGCCAGTAAAACAAGAAAAGTCTCAGAGCACATGTAATTGTTGGCCGAGGCGAAGCCGAGGCTGACAAACATGTGGTCTGAGGCTTTCTTTTTTACTGGCCAAGGTGCGTATACTATTTTTCTGCTCGACGAAGCCGGAAAGTTGCAACTTCGTTTAGGGCAGCGGCCCGAAAGTTGCCACTTTCCGGCCGGAGGGCAGAAAATTAATTTTTCGTTAATACTTTATTGACAGTATAAAAAATTGATACATATTAAGTATATATATTAAGTACATATAAATTTTACTTGTAAAACTCTCAAATTATTTTCTCATTTAAAAATTTCTCATATAATTATCCTACAAACATAAAAAAGTAAAAAAATTAAAATACAATAATTATTTTAGTCTCGTAAATAAATGCACATCATTATAATTATTATTTAAATGTAAACCTTAGCAAGGCTTACAGTAATTAACTGTAAAATTCTCTTTATCAATAATTCTATACTGATAATTTTTATAGTTCATGAAATCTAATTCTCGCATAGCATTTGAGTGATCGTAAATTTTTTTAATGACCGGGGGAAATGATGCAACGTTTGCTGCTGTCGCGATTTCGTCATAATAACTCCACTGGCGTTCTTTCATTTTAACAATATGTCTTATCTGAAAATATAAACAATATTTACTTGGACGTAAGTTCACTACCCATAGATTATAAAAAAAAAAAAAAAAGTCTTACAGGTATTCCTTGTTGGAGAAGAATTTTCTTCTCATTCTCATAATCCAGCCGCATTTTTTCAGCAGTCGGCAATTTAATATCTCCGTCAAGAATCTTCAGAATATACTGCGATTGTATATGAAACATCGGAAAGGGTATAACGATTCCCGGTAATCCCATAAAAAATAAATTCGGTACTTCCGCGTGGACAAGATGTTTGTAAACTGGCTCAACATGATTGTCGTCAGTTTTCACTGAGACTTTGTCAGACATAAACGGGTACGTAAACTTGTAGCCTGAAAATAATTCCCTTAAGTCCAGAACGACACTTTTCATATTGAAGTAGGACCTCGTTATAAGACTATTAGTTTCTCTCTCAAACTTGCGATACCTGGTTTATAAAAAAAGACAGCAAATAGTCTTATAAAGAGGTCCGACTGTATATATTTAGAAAATTATTTTTCTATTACCAGTACAATAAATGAAATCATCAATTTCAGCAGATGTTCCATCTCTGAAGTGAAAGGTATTGCGATCAATAAATTCAATACCTGCCCTTTGTTCGACATTATCAGACATCTTAGCGTTCAGTCCTTCCGGTAAATTATGACTCAAGTATACCTTTTAAATTATTTTTATTTATTATTCAAATAAATCATTACACTGTAAAAAATCCAGAGTAAATTGGAGTGAACTGACATAAATTTGAATGCGCACTCACTTGGATCTAGAGTTTCAATTCAAAATGAACTTCCCTTTGGAGTGAATTTTACTCCAAGGAAATTAAATACACAGTCACCCACTCCGCATTTACTCTGGACTTAAACTGCGTTCACTCCGCAAGTTTTTTACAGGATAAATATAAATATTAGTTACCTTATCAGCATATTTAGCAACTTCAATAGCAATATCAATCCCAGACCAAGAAGCTCCGAGGATGCAAACTTTTCTTCCTTTGTATTTCTCTGGGATCCGATACTGGTGACTGTGGATGCAGCTACCAGTGAACGTATCGCTCCCCTTTATTTTAGGAATATTACCAACGGTGTAATGGCCATTGCAGAGTACGACAACATCAAATGTCTTGGTTGTTTGTTCTTGTGTCGTCATATTTTTGTAAGTAATCAGCCAAGTGGTCTGTCCACCTGACGTTACTGGTTCCACATGTTCAACTAGAGTATTGAACTAAAGAATTTTTAAATTAGCATAAAAGTATGATATTTAGATATTTTATATATCAAAGTAGACAAAATTACTTTTATATGAGGATAGAGATTAAAATGCTGAGTATAGTCTTGTAAATATTGACGAATAACAGAGTGGTGTACAAATGATGGTCCATCTTCATCTTTAAAAGGGAAGTCTGGTATCTGCATTATTTCTTTTGGCAAATTTGTTCTGAAATATTGAAATTTTATATAAATTAATGATAATAATTACTGTAGACTGTACTGCAAAAAATTCGGAGTGAATACGGAATTTGAATGTTGAAATGAATTCCCTTCTGGAGTGATTTTAACTCAGAGGAGATTAAATAAATCGTAAATTATCCACTCTGAAATTAATTTGCATTCACTCCGCAAATTTTTTACGATGCGTGGAAAAAATGACTCAATATTTCAATTAAATAATTGATTAGCGTTTACGTGGTATTATAATTAAAAAAAAATACCTAAGATTTTTGTACATACTGCTATGTACAGGAAGACCATTTTTATCAACTTCAGTTTCATTTGTGTAAACCCAAGTCCCTCCAACTTGATCAGTTTGTTCAAATAGGGTAAGAGTATAATCTTTTGCTCTTGCAGACACATGTCGCGCGACAATTAATCCAGCAACTCCACCTCCAATTATTGCAACTCTCGTTTTACCACTTGGCATTTTTTAATCAAAATTTTATTCAAAAAATTATCTTTAGCTTTCAATGCTCGTTAGAAAAAAATTTCTTAAACAATCAAGATTACAAATAGTAAAAAAAATGAGTATTTGTAGCAAATAAATGAACACAAGACAGTAAGTACAGAGATAATGAATAGTAAATTCTATTTATTTTCAATAAATAAGTACTCATACAATTATTTGAACCGTAGTCTGGTCAACGTTTGAATCAAGACTGAATAGTTTGGTAGAATGTATCGCATTAATTAACTCTTTCCCCACCATAACTATTTTATTTCACGTGTTTACGTCAAACTAAAATCTAAATTCTTCCATAAATATATTTTTTAATAGATACCTTGTATTTATTACCTTGGATTAATAGCTTGCTTTTTTTTTATTTACCAACTTAATTTGGTGTTCGCTTTAATTTTATTACAAATTTATTTATATTTATTTTTTTACCGGATTTAATTTTCATAAGAGTAACCGTTGGCATGTTAAATTATATTTTTTTTACAACAAATTATATGTATTATATAAAATGTTGCACATAAGACTTGAAGAAATTACGTTGGTCTGATTTTCACTCGTTTCTCTTGTAAAAAAAAATGTATGTGGAGGTAATTGCAATCACGTGAATTAAATATTACACATACCAGTAAAATCACTATCATTACCCTTATTTTTCAATGAAAAACATTTAAATATATAATTTTATTTTCTTTAAACTTAATTTGAAATTTTTTTAAAGGGCTCAATAATAAATAAAATAAAAAAAAATTTAATTGATAAATTTCATCAATTGATAAAAAGTAAGAGCTAATGAATAATTTATATCAAATACTATTTTAATTTATTTACTAATTACGAAAACAAAATTTTTTTTACTGGTGTTATTATTGAGTTTTACTTATTACTTAATAAATAAATAATAAATAATGATAAGGATAAAAAAGAAAATTATTTTCGGTGGCCTAAAAGTTGTGATAAATTTTATATATGTTGTCATATATTTGTAAGTACGGTATATATATTTTGTAGGGCAAACTATTGACTCTTGCATCAACTTACCACGTGAACATTCTTCAAGGTCACAGCTTCAGAAATTGTGTACCATCTACAAATAATCAAGGTCTCGCGTCGATTCATGGATTTAAAAAAAAAGTCATCTTGATTGTCATAAATAAATAATTATCTTTAATTACTCAATTAAAATTATAAAATATAAATAGAGATAAACTATCTATAGGGTAGAGGTACCGTATTTGGCCACTTTAGGGCCAGTTTTGGACACTTAAAAAATTCAAATAAAATAATCTGTAAAAGACCCAATAACATAATCAATTTTTTAAATATGTCTAAAGATACTTCTATCCCACTATTAAAATGAAAATTTGATTTTCCACTTTTTCATTAATTAAAATAAAGGATTAAATGTCCAAAAATGGAGCAGTGGCCACAAATGGTACCTCTAACCTAGATAATTTTTTTAAAATAATTTTTTCTTCAAGCCCTCGGTCTAGATTTTCGATAGAAATATAGACTATAGTAAAATAATCTGCAAATCGATAAATTTAAACTTCCCGCTAAGAAAATTGAAAATTTTCAAAAATTCGGGAAGTTATTGGTTTCGGTCCGATTTCCGAAATCGGAGTTTTCATCAGATGTCGATGTTTTGAGGTCGTAGGAAACGATAACAATTGTCCTCATTTTCTCAGGATAATTATTTATATGAATTATTAAATGTACCTCAAATTGAACCGATCTCCCAATTTTTTTTTCCAGTGAAATGTATACACTGTCGGTCTAGCCGTTTTTTGAGCTCGAAGAGCTTAAGAATTTACCAATAATAATGTTTTCGGGCTCTCTGAGCTCGAAAACAGCGGGAAGTTTTTGGGCTGGCCCACAGGGTCAACCGATGTCCAGATTTTTTAAACTTAATTCGTTCAAATAAAAAAAAAAAATGAATGATAAGAAAAATTTTTATTCAGAAGAATATGAATGAAAAAATGTAAAATTTATTACGGAATCATCTACTGCAATGGAACGATTTATTTATCAATTATCACACAATGGTAATGATTGATGAGGAAAGCTATCATTAAGAAAACTTTTACTGTGATATTGATAATTTAAACGCAGTAATCAAAAACATCCTCGGTAATAAATAATTATTGTTAATTGTATTATTTTTTATGGTGAATCATTCAATTTTATAAAGATAACGAATAATTGAATCATTAATAGTACATATATATGTATATTTTTAATCAAAGGTATTTCTGAAACCTATTTATCGTCCGTATCCAAAAGTTCCAATAGATTTATATCAATAGTCCCAAAAACTTTCTTTGAAATACGCAGAAGTTTATGGTGCAAATTTCGTGTCAAAATATTCAGTAGTTTTTGCGTAATGAGCGCTTGAAAAACACCTATCATTTTATAGATATATATTATACAGAATCATATATAATTACATATAAACATGTATTATTATATATAATGTCGTGAAAAAAATATATTTTAAAAAACGGATTTTTCTTATCATCTAAATAATAGACTTTACTGTTTTATCAGTATACGTAACAACAGTATTATCAATAATTTTTTATAAAAAGACATTTACATGATGAGGATTTTATATTCGCACTCATAATATACACTATAGTGTTAATGATAACAAAATTACCAAATTACTATAAATTATAAATCCATTCATTACCACAGTAGAAATAAGGATTTTTGATCAGAAATTTTTTTATTCAGTGAAAAATTTTGATAGTTAAATTAAAGAAGACAATTAGAAATATTCGTGAGTTAATACTTTAAGCAGTTGTTTATTTTAAAATTACGAGGGTGATAAACTATCGTAAAAAATCACACTACTTTTGATATTGTTGTAAAAATTTTCATGTATATGCTTATATACTTATATATAACCACATATAGTTACATAGATACTTATAATATATATATGAGCCCATTTTTATTACGTTTTATCAAATGTAATTTATATATGTTTCAATGAAGCGGTTCAGGATCCATGTAGTCTCAGATCAGTAACCGTAGCAAGAGCACCAAGTGATTGACACTCTTTACCAAAAAATTATTTCTCAATTGAGTTTTTGAATTTATTTTTATTTAGTTTTACTAACTCATTATCTTGCAATTAAAAAAAATATAATGTCTCTGTGTTTGTTTTTGATAAAACTCTAATCAATTTAAACAAAAAAATTTCGTCTTTATTTTTGATCATTGCAATGATTAATTAAACAAAAAAAAAAAAAATAAACTTTGTGTAAATAAACAAACAGAAAAAATGGGTAAGGTCTATTTAAAAATAATTTATAAATTATAAATAACTTTTATCAAAATAAATATTATTATGGATAAAAAAAATAAAAATATTAATTAAAATAAGTGTTTAGGTAATTAAAGCGGTCACTGACCTTGTAAGGCGCCAAAAATAAGTTTATTAAATAATTTAAGCAAACACTTATTTTTTGACAAAAGCGCGCGCGTTAATTGCACAGTAATCGCAGTCGTAATAATATTCATATCGCGATTAAATAATAATTTAGATTACAAAATAATAAAAATACGCATGAATATCCGACTCCCCTCGTGGTAATGTTTAGATAATTTTCTATTTATCACTGGATTATTGATGCTTAGGCGCCCTTCACTCTAATCAATTCAATGAGATCATTGTGATAGCCGGCTCTTCACGGTAATTGTGACTGCCAATATGTATATGGGGTCACAGTTTAAAATCCAGGTCAAATAAAAAAAAAATTAATCCCGCCTAAAATTAATAATTTAAAATTAAATATTATTTTATTACGCTATTTTTATCTCATTATTTTATTTTTAAATATCGTACTATTTTTACATGATAACTCGGTGATTAAATACTACCTCTGTTTAATTAGCAATATAAATTTATGTTTTTAAAAATTTAATTATCATTGTCTCGACATTAACTTTGACATCGTCATTGCCAAACATTCAATAAATTTTAAATATTATCTATTGAGATTTTAAACGTCACAATTTAAATACAAAGATATCAAAATAATTTAGATAAAATTACTAAAAATATATTTTATTATTATTGTTATTTTTGTTGTTATTTTATGAATAAATTAAAAAAATTTTTTGAACAGGAAAAGAATTACTGTCATGCAGAGATGTTCTCTGGATATTAGTATTTTGTGGTTTTGCAATAAATTATATGCTGAGAATAAATATGAATTTGGCTATAGTTGCAATGATAGTACCACGTACCAAAGCAGCAGCAGTTGCACAATGCTCAGCACCTTATATTGTTTCGACCGGAAATTGGAAAAATAATACGAATAATAACTCATCAATATTTTCAACATCAAGTATTGTTCCGAATTCTTCGGTAATAAATTACACTGATAATTTTCGGAGAAAAATCACATAAACTATGAAATTTTATTATGCTGCTGACCAAATTTTAAACAGGAAGTTGAGTGGCCAAAAAATTATTATGCTGCGCTACAAAAAAATATTATACATTAAAAACTTATTGATAAATTGTATTGAAAATTATTTGTCTAAAATAAGAATCATAGAAAAGAATCAAAATTTTTAGAGGCTCACAATAATTATAGTTCAGCATAACGATTTTTTGGTGACTTCCCTGGTGGAAATTTTTTGGACTTTTCTCTGGAAAAACTCTGAAAAAGTCTTTAAAACTTTGAAAAAGTCTTTAGAACTGAATTTTTTAGAGAAAATTCCGAAAAATTTCTACCAGGGTCAACTTCCGGTTTCAAATTTGGTCGACAGCATAATCAAAATTCATACATTTTTCATCTCCATTTTTTTCGTGTATAAAAAATATTATTATTACATTTTACTATTAAATATGTATATATATTGTAATGATAATTTAATGTAACAATTGGTCTAAATTTTAAATTAATGTGATGCCATTATAGATAGGACAATTGTTTGATTGGGATGAGTACGAGCAAGGTCTTGCTCTGGGTGGATATTATTGGCTACACTGGTTGTCGCAATTACCGGGTGGTCTTCTGGCCCGGCGTTATGGCACCAAAATGGTGTTTGGTCTAGGAAATTTGACGAGTGCAATACTTGGATTATGTATTCCATTCGTTACTCACTATCATCTGTATGCTCTAGTAACAGTCAGAGTTTTCCAAGGCTTGGTTTCGGTGATTATTTTGACAAAGCAGTCTAGCAAATAAATAAACAAATTAATTATTTAAATATATCTTCAGGGTGTGATGTGGCCGGCAATGCACGACATGACTGCTAAATGGATTCCGCAGAATGAAAGAAGTAAATTTGTCAGTGCATATATGGGTAGTTATTATTTTTATACAAATAAAATATTTAATTGTTAAAATCTTTCAGTAATTTTCAAAAAAATATATTAATTTTGCAGGTAGTTCCGTTGGAGCAGCTATTACTTATCCACTTTGTGCGTTTATTATTAATTTACTGAACTGGGAAGCAGCTTTTTATGTGACTTCTTTAATTGCCATAAGTTGGTGTGGATTTTGGTACTTTTTGATTTTTGATTCGCCGAGAATTCATCCAAGAATTTCACAAACTGAGCAAAAGTACATACTGGAAAACACCGCGGGCACAATTCAAACAAAAAATTCTGGTGAAAAAGTTCCATGGAGCCAAATTTTATTGTCTTGGCCACTTTGGGTCACTGTGATTGGTCAATGGGGTGGCGCATGGGGTTTCCTGACCTTCATGACTCAGGCACCATCATACTTCAATTTCGTACATGGTTGGAATTTAAAAGCCGTTAGTATTCAATTTTTTATATTTACATAAAAAAATTAATTTACTTACCAAGTTTTCATTTGCAGACTGGATTATTTTCAGGACTTCCTCATATTTTAAGAATGCTCGTCTCTTATTTCTATTCGATTCTAAGCGACTGGTTGCTGCGAACCAAAAGATTGTCGCTGAAAAACGTCAGAAAGTTAGCGAACATGGTAACAACCGGTGGCGGAGCTATTCTGACTCTCGGATTAGCCTTCAGCGGATGTCAGCCAACACTAGCAATATTTTTTATGATGACAGGAACGGCTGTCAATGGTGCGGTTTCTGCTGGCACCTTAGCAAATTTAGTGGACTTGAGTCCTAATTTCGCGAGTGTCTTGTTAGGATTTTGCGGGCTCATTACCGGTATATCTGGTTTTGTTTCTCCATTAGTCGTTGGTATTCTAACAAATCACAAGGTAATTTATCAATTAGTAATTACTTTATAAACATTTCTGCATTAATAACAAATCACAGTTTTATTGGATAAAAATTATTTTCTTGTTATTTAAATATTTTCTTATGATAAATATCATTACCTTGAAGAAAATATTTTAATATTAATTTATTATTTATTACAAAGAATTTTAATTGTAAAATTCAAGTTTTTTTATTTACTAGTTAGTTGTAATGACAATAATATATGTGTCTGAGGAAAGACTATATAAATCATGTTACTGTCTTAATTATTTATTCATAATTCTTGGCAATTAATTTTTAGTAATTGAGGTAATTCATGATTTATTAATTATTTATGTAATTTGAATTTAGTATAATTAAATCTAACAATTAATTTTTAGTCTTTCTAATACTTGATAAAGTCGGGAAAGCAACGAAACGTTGTACAAAAATTAAAAACAAACATTAAATAATAACAAGAAAATAATTTTTATCCAATAAAACTGTGATTTGTTATTTAATTAATTATAATGAATATGAGACAACGAGATTTAAAATTAATAACAAAATTAACTTATTTTTATTCAGCAAACTGTTGAACAATGGCGGCTAGTTTTTATAATTGCCGCTGTAAATTTAACAATAAGTGCAGTTGTCTACACAATTTGGGGTACTTCTGATGTACAATCGTGGAACAATCGTTCAGATAAAGTTGATTCGACTGCTGAAGAACTAGTAAAATTAAAAGTCAAAGTTAATGATGAGTTTAGAGATGGAGACAATTTAAAAAAAGAAAAAATAAATAGTGAAAAAAAATCAATGGTATAAAAATAATGAATAATAAATAATAAATAAAAAACTTAATTAAATGTATAGTAGGAAATAAATAGTCGTACGTTTGATGATAATTGTGATTATTTAAATAAACAGTAATATATTTGTATAAAAGATAAAAAAAGTCAGTTGCTTGTTCAATGATTATTTAAGTACCTGATGATTATCATTGTAGAAACGGAAACTTTTCAATGTTTACTTTCAACGTACACGATTATTTTGTCTTGCTACAATTGACATTGTCACTAATTATTATTTTTTTTTACGAACAATCTATAAATTAATTTAGCAAAGTATTTGCATATGTAATTAAATTAACTTTAGACTTAATATTTATAATCTTGGGTGATGGACTGTCAAAATTAATGCCGAGGAAGGAAGTGATAAGAGTTTAAATTACTCTACTACTCTCTTCACTTCCTCAGTTAGTTTTAATATCGATCCGCGATCATCACTTTAAATAAATCTCTTTAAAAATTTTTTTGTTCAAAAATTAAACTTTGAGTATTTAGGAAGAAATGTAAAATGACACGCGACTCAGTTGCTAGTTTGATTTATTAGTGAATAATTTAAAAATAAAAGGTATTAACTGACAATTACAGTGAGAGTTTATGTATTATATCTTTATTAGACTGTCACAAATAACTTGTGTCAAATTGAATTATTGTTTTGATTACGACATTGGGAACTTCTTATCAATTTTAACATTTCACTAGCTGCCTTTTTGTAGTCATTCTATTTTTATGTTACACCTCGAGGGATGTCTCAGAGTCGTTGAAACTGTCGACCGAGTACCACCTTCTCATCTCTTTTCATTTTTTATTATTCATTTTATGGAGTAAAAGTTTTTCGCAATAAAAATTTTTTTAAGTTTTATATATTTTTGAACAACTCCGAAGATGATCAAAGGTACGTCATCTCATATATTTTATAAATTAAAAAGTAATAATTATTTTTGATAATCAGGTGATCAAATTTATGAATAAAATTTTTTTAATTGAATTTAAAAATTTATCACTGATAGATAATTCATGTACTGAAAAATATAACGAAATATTTAAATATTTTATCTTCTATTTATAAAATATATTTAAACTGGACTGAAATCTAATATAAAATAAAATTTCTTAATTATATTATCAATTTCATTATCAATTGATATGATAATGAAATTATACGTTTCGAAAAGCAATTTCTTAATCATAATTTTATCAGAGTAAAATATCAAATTAATTTATCAATCAACCGTCATCTTTATCAATAAAAAACATAAACAAATAAAAAATTTAATTACAGGCAAAGAATTGTTGTCATGCCGGCAAACGCTTTGGCTCCTCGTTTTCACAGGATGCGTAATAAATTACATGTTAAAATTTAGTTTAAATTTAGCAATAGTTGCTATGGTGGTCCCGAGAGCCAAATCCCCAACTACTGCACAATGCAGTTCCAATGAAAACCTTTCAAACTCAACGATCGCTTCTAATGTCACCACAGTTCTGCCTATTCTCAGTCAAAATATATCGGTAAAATATATATATGACATTATTTACTTGTCATTAATAATAAATAATAATTATATAAATAATTAGTATGCAGATAGATTTAATTGGACAGAATATGAACAAGGATTAGCACTAGGAGCATTTTTTTGGACATACTGGGCAACTCATGTACTTGGAGGACTTCTGGCCCAACATTACGGGACTAAATTGATCTTCGGCGGCGCTAATTTCATCGCTTGTATAATTGTACTTCTCATTCCCGTCACAATTAAGTATCATCTCTATGCGTTCCTTGTTCTGCGAGTTTTCCAAGGCGCGGTTATGGTCAGTAATCAATGAATCAACTCCTTGTTAATTTCAATATTCACTAAATATCAATTTTACTTAGCAGTTACTGTAATAAACTTTAATTTTTAAATTATCAGGGAGTAGTTTTACCGTCGATGAATGTGATGACAGCAAAATGGATCCCGCCGACCGAACGTAGTAAATTCGTAAGCGCTTACATGGGAGGAACTGTTGGTACATCTGTTACATATTTACTGTGCGCATTTATAATCCACTATTTCAATTGGGAGACAGCATTCTATACAATGTCCGTCGCGGGATTAACCTGGTACTGTTTTTGGCTCTACTTTGCTTACGATTCGCCTCAGCAGCATCCGCGAATAAGCAAAGCTGAGCTGAATTACATTTTGGAAAACACGCCGCCCATTATCAAAAACAGTAAGGATACACCTATCCCCTGGAAAGCTATTTTGACTTCAGGACCATTCTGGATCGCGGTTTTCTCGCACTGGGGAGTAACGTGGGGATTCTATACTCTATTGACTCAAAGCCCAAGTTACTTCAGCTTCATACACGGCTGGGATATTAATATGGTACTTTATTTTCTACCATAATCTTAAATAATTTGATTTATAACTGAATAATTATTTACAGACTGGATTAATAACTGGGGCACCGCATATTCCTCTGATGATATTCTCGTACACGTTTGGTATTTTTTGTGACTGGCTATTGAAACATAATAAAATGAGTCGGACAGGAGTCAGAAAACTTGCAATGTTCATCGCAACATTCGTTCAAGCTTTTTTCATCATCGGATTAAGTCTCAGCGGCTGTCATTCTAATTTTGCTGTATTCTTTATGCTCTGCGGTACAGTCGCTAACGGCGCTATTTCTTCAGCAACACTCGCTAATTTTGTCGACCTCAGTCCTAATTACAGTAGTATATTATTTGGAATTTGTGGCCTTATTGCTAACGGGGCCGGTGCTTTGTCGCCTTTTATCGTCGGAATGCTTACTAATGGAAATGTAAGTAAAATTATAACGCATTCCAAATAATTAATTAATTAATGAACTATTGACTATGACGACTAATAATTATTTTATAATTTAGCAAACGATAGGACAATGGCGCATAGTATTTTTGATAACTGCGGGCAATTTAATATGCGGCGGAGTTCTTTATTTAGTATGGGGAACTGGTGAAGAACAGCCGTGGAATAATTTGTACAACAATGATGATGAACAGGGTGAAGAATTACAAAAACTTAAGCATGAACATACAGAGATAATTGAAAATTGCGCGGCGATAGATGAAAAAAAATTGGAGAAAGAAAAAGAAGCTAACGGTTTAAATTAAAATATTTCTTCAAAACTTGGGTTATTTATTTTTTTTTTCTTTATTAACGACACCAGGTACGAATAGCTTCGAGTGACGTGGTCGACAGAGATAATAGTCTACATTAATTATTTTTTTTACGTTATTTTAATGTTATTGTTAATTATTATTAATTTAAATATTTTATTTTTATATATATTAACACCTAGAAGAATTTTAAAATAAGATTTCAATTGTTGTGCAAATAATACTGTGTATTATGCATTTTTTTATTGTATAAACAATCGATTGTAAAAATTGTAATTAATAATGATATTAATAAAAATTTATTGTAGAAATAATAAAAACACGCGCGCATTTTTGAGTCCGCAGCAGCAGGAGATTCTTCAATAATTAGCAATTTTTTTGCTGCTGAAGCACCGAGCCCTGAGTCTGTTTATTTGGAGGCCTCGGGGGTATCAGACAAAATTTTTTTTCTCAGCAACGAGCTCTGAGTCTAGATTTTCTATAGAATTTTTTAGACGACGATCCCGACAAAATTAAGGCGTCGATTAGATGTTTGGAGGCCTCGAGACCTCGAAATTTCACTATTTATTCGAACAAAAGTTGTCTATTAGTGTAAAAAACAAAAAACAAATTATATATTTATAACTTTACTATCCCCACTAATTTAATAAAAAATAATTAAGTCGAGCAGTGATTTGATTTTTTATCCTAAATTTAAATATAGGAATTAGCAGCCTCGTTTACTTGTTCTGGAGCACCACAAAATCGTGTAATTAGTATCGCTGTAAATAAAAATTCCGAACATGAAAAAGTAAATCTGGATATTGAGTTTCAAGTAAACCGCAGATTTATTAAAAAACAAAAAAAATCCCTTCAAGTTACGTATCAAGTGTTCAATGCAAATTACATTGAACCAGTCAGCATCGTCGGGTACTCTCATACTTACAATTTATCAGCACAGTTTTAAAATATAAGTTTATATAAATATTTATAAAACCGTGTACTGTTTTTTAATAAAAAATAAAATCTTCTAGTAGTTTTTATCTATTCAGCTGAAGGTGATTTTTTAATCTGTTTATTTAAATTATTTTCTTAGATGATAAGGTGAACTTCTTGTCTATATAAAAGACGGTAATCGACAACTTTAATTAGTTTTTACGATAATTAGTCACGAAAGTAAGTCTTATGTTTAACTACAAAAAAAAAAAATCGCTTAAATTTACTGAATAATTTTATTTTGACTAAAGTGTTTTGCAGAATTATGGAAGATTTTATGAAAAATTAATAGACTAGACATCTTTAATTATAGTACACTTATCAAATCTTAAAAGGGTCAAGCCAATAAATTTGTTTTTCTCAAACTCTTATTCTTCTTATTGAATAATACGAGAAAACGACAACTATATTTTGATAATGGATTGTTTATTAGTTGGTATCATTACCGGGTTATCGTTTAAATTTTAATTTATCACATCAATTTGTATTTTTTTATACGCTGATGCACTACATTTAAACTCTGCTCTATCAGTTTGCCTTCAGAGTGAGTGATTTTTAAGTCGTTTAATTTTAGTGAACATTTTTTTGAGTAAGTGTTTGATCATGTCGCTAAAAGGTAAAGTATTAAAACTTATAAATAATTAACTCACTAAAAAATCGGGAGTGAATTCGGAGTCATTACCGATTTTATTTAAATCCGCATTCACTCTGGATTTAATTCGCTTTCACTCCGGAAATTTTTTACACTGCATATAATTTTATAATTTTTTTTTTTAAGACTTAATAAGCTGTCGAGATGTCTTATGGTGGATGGTTTTTTCTGGTCTGGGTGTTAACTTTATGCTGAGAGTTAATTTGAATCTTGTTCTTGTTGCTACTGCTAAACAAACTGAAATTTTACAGGCTGTATCTCAATGCGGACAAGAAATAAACAATATAAGTATAAGTAATGTACAGCAAAATATTAATTTTTCACTGACTAACGATACAAGTGATGAAGAAATTGGAAAAGTAATTTTTGAAATATTTTATTGTTAATTTATTTGCTTACGATATTAATTATATTTTTTTTTAGAATAAATATCAGTACTCGGAGTACGAACAAGGTCTGGCAATTGGTGCTTATTACTGGATTCACTGGATAAGTGAAATACCAGGAGGTATTTTGGCGCGAAAATATGGAACCAAAATGATTTTCGGTGTTGGAAATTTACTAGCCGCGATTTTGGGATTTTTTTTATCACTTACTATGGAGTACAGTCTCTACAGTCTGATATTTGTGCGCGTACTTCAAGGATTAGTTGCTGTAAGTTTGAAATAAATTTATTTATTATTTTCAAAAATTTTAATTTTAATTATTCGAGTAATTAAATAAATTAAGGGCGTCGCTTATCCTGCAACTCATGACATGACAGCCAAATGGATTCCGCAAAATGAAAGAAGCAAATTTGTGAGCGCATATATGGGTAATTATATTATATATTTTTATTAATTAGTATTTATAATTATTTATACTTTTTTACTTTAATTTTAGGGGGAAGTGTTGGAATCGCTCTGACATATCCGCTGAGTGGTTTTATAATTGATTACCTCGGCTGGGAGTCCGTATTTTACATAACTTCACTTTTCGGCATCGTCTGGTAAAATAAGTTCACTCTTGTCAACTATAAGTAGGTGATAAAATGATATATTTATTTCTCTAGGTATTTCTTATGGATAATTTTTGTCTACGACACACCGCAACAGCACCCCCGTATATCAGAAAGCGAAAAAAAATATATCCTAGATAATTTAGGCGCATCAGTAGACCATTCAAATCGCAATTTATCAATACCTTGGAGTAAAATATTAACATCATGGCCAGTATGGGCATCAATCCTCTCAAACTGGGGTGCAGTTTGGGGATACTTTACTCTAATGGCCCAAGCGCCGGCTTATTTTAAATTCATCCATGGCTGGAGTGTCGAAAAAGTAATTTTTCAATGTAAATTAGCATCTGAAAATAGCGGAATTAATTTTATTTATATTTTTAAATGACAGACAGGAGTTCTTTCCGGTCTCCCTCACTTCCTGACGATGGTCTTCAGCTGGATATTCGCTCACATGAGCGACTGGTTGCTGCAAACTGAAAGACTGACTCTGACTAATGTAAGAAAACTCGCGACTTTTGTCTGCTCAGGAATTCCTAGTGTCCTAGTACTCGGACTAGCATTCAGTGGTTGCTATCCCGTGCTCGCGGTAATTTTTATAATGGGCGGAATAGCATCAGCTGGCGCCGTCACTTCTGGACCCCTATCTAATCTCGTTGACCTCAGTCCAAATTATGCGAGTATACTGCTCGGTATCTGTGGCCTTGTGATTGACATTGCCGGATTTGTCTCTCCACTAATCGTAGGATCTTTAACAAACGACAACGTGAGTTAAGAAAATAATTCACAGTTTTTACAATAAATTTAATTATTTATTTATAATAAATAATTTATCTAGCAAACTATTGGCCAATGGCGGCTAATTTTCATCATCGCATTTTTAAACATGGGAATCTGTTGCCTCATTTACTGTATCTGGGGCACCGCCGAAGAGCAATCATGGAACCAGTATCACACGGTCAATAAAAACGAAGACGATTATAAAATAACAATCGAACTTAAAACTCAATTAACCAATCAATGAGACTTATAATTAATGTAAATAATTACAACAAATTATTTCACTTGATATTTTAGTTTTTATTTCATAAAGAATAAGAAAAAGTTTAAATTAATACAAAAATTTATAAATTACCATACTAAAAATTCATCAATTATCAATTATTAATAATCACTCATTACAATTATTTAATTTTCATAAAATGAATTTAGACAAGTGCTAAAAAATTGGTCCATTGGAAGACAGTATCATATTAATTAACAATTACTCAAATAAAGCTGTGGTAAATTTAAATATTTAATAAATACAATTAAATATTATGCAATTATTTTAATGCGCTATTATGAAGGTAATGATTTATTGATCAGACTAGTGTCGGGTGCAAGGCTCAAGCCAACGCATTAATGTACTTATTAAAATAAGTTAATTAAACTCTAAAATAATTATAATTAATTAAAAACATTACTAATTTATATTAAGATTAAATAATTTATATATTATATAGTAAATTTATTGATAAACTTCTGTAATATATTTGTATTTTTTTCTGTTCCGTATACTTATATTACGTATATTTTGATAAATTTGTTACTGTAATTCTCTGAATTTAAAATTAAATGCCGCGTCTACGCGACAAGTGATTTATTTTGATTTTTATTTATATTATATTTTCTCTATAAATATAAACCATAACTCGGTTAAATAAAAAACAAACAAATAAATATTAATAAATAAATATGCCTGCATAAAAAAGCTATTAATTATTAATTAAAAATAAAAATAATGAAATTTTAATTAATGAAGCTACTTCGCTAAACTCTTCGCAGCCTTGAAATTTTATTAAAAATCTATCTAATCAATTTTATAATTTATTTAGTCCCGAGTCCTTGCTCGTCAATATATTTTTTCAAATTTAATTATTTATTTTTAAATAAATATGGTGTTTCAAACGCCATTAATTATTATTTTTAATCAATCTACCCTGTAGTTTTAAATGTTTATTTGTAAGTCACGTAAATGTGAATAAGAATATGGCAGTAATTTTTTTTTATTACCTGAACACACTGGCACATAGTATAATAATTACTATTCCAATAAATATATTCATTATTTATTGATAAACTTTTGTATAGAAAAAATTACTTTCCGTCAAAATTAAAAATAAATTGAGAAAAATTATTATTTTCAATGGCTTTGAATAGCTACTTATTAGGGGTGTGCGAATCGTCTTCGATTTAATCGAATCGAATGATTAGAAACTTCTGAATCATCCAAAAGTTTTTTGATTATTCGTGACTTTTGAAATTACTCGATTTAAATCGAGAAAATTATGATCAGTTTTCAAATATTCAATTTTTATTTAATGGAAGGCTTACACTGTAAAAAATTTGCGGATTAAATCGGAGTGAATGCGGATTACTGTTTATTTATTTGATCCTATGGGAGTAAAATTCACTCCGATTTAAATAAAATTTGAAGCGATTTTTTCTAAAGCTCCGGAACTCTGAGTGACGGAGTGAATTCGGATTTAAATAAAATCCGAATCACTCCGAATCCACTCCCGATTTTTTACAGTGTAGGTTTAAAAGCAACCAAAAAAACTCCCACGTAAATTCGCGTCCGAGCTCTACTTACTTCTGACAATAATTTGAATTAGTTGAAAGAATATTACAATTTTTCCAAGTCTTTCAAAAAAAAACTTTGTAATTATTCGTAAATTTCCGAATAATTCGGCAAGTTTCGAATTATTCGCAGACCCCTACTACTTATATCACTTTTAAATACTCCATTTTGATAGATAACTCTCTAAGTGTCTATCACATTTTAATAAACATTTATTTATATTTTTAACAGTACCATTTAAAATTTCATTATTTATCAGGTTTATCTTAAATACTTTTTGTTTTAAATAACTATTATTATTTAATGACCTAAATCTAATATACGCATTTTTATTATGCAAGTTTGATTTATTATTTATGATTAATCGCAAGCTAACTTTAAATCTCTACATAATACTCAATACTCTTAAACTTTTTATTTTCAAATATATTACTATCAATAAATTATCTCAAGTCTCTAATTAATTAATTAATTAATAAAGTCTAAAAATTAAACATTAGTCGGGGGGTCCATCGAGCAAATAATCGACTTTACTACACTGGCAGCCGCCAAAGCGGCATAAGGCTGCCATTCTTTGCCCCGCGAACCGTCTTTGTAATCACAAATTCCTCGTACCACAGCAAAGCTGTCTCTGCAGTTACCCAGTATACTTTCGACGACAGCATCCATTTCTCCATCAAAAGCCAGACAGCCAAATCGCGATGCAAATTTCTGCCTCAATTGATCGTCCCGGGATATCTGTCTACCGGAAGCAATTGATGCCAAGTGCATGCGGGGGCACCCGATCATCCTACAAGACAATTTAGTTTTTTTTTAATGTAATGACTAATGACTATAATAGTTTGAGTAATTGAGTGGCTCCTCAATAAGACAATTGGATTATTTGAATCACTAAACGACAATACCTTTTGTTCGGAGTGTCTTGTGGAGCGGCCGGATGTGCAACTTCGATGACATCCCGATCTCCGATAGCCATATACAATTTATCAGACTCTAAAGGCGGTTGTTTAAAGTCATGCTCTGATTGAAGATTGTCCAAGTTTTCAAGGCCTTCTTTTAAATATTTTTTCCATGGTACATTTGATTCATCCTCAGCCTTTTAACGAACAAATTAAGTGATTAAAATCACAAATTAAATGATTTCTAATAATTAATTACCTGCTTTTTAATATTCATCGCCAACTCTTGGAGTCCCAAATTAACAGGACAGTATTCTTTGGTATCAAAATGATAACTGCCGTCTTCCTCATTAAATTTAGCGCCTTCACAATAAATATACACATATTTTTTTGTCATTGGTGTTGGATAAGACACGACGACGTCACCTAGTCGCACATGTTTGTTGTAATCGGTATAATGAGGTACTCCACCACCGACACCCACCAGAAAGACGTAGTCAACTTTTTGGAAGGTTCCTACATAAAAAAAAAATTAAATTAATTTATAAATCATAGAGTTAAAAAAATAATTAAATAAATACCGAGTAATCGTGTCGTTGTATTTCCCGCGGCAGTCATAGCTTCTCTTTCATGGCCAACTCGCGGTAATTTTGTGCATACTATCCGATGATCACCGATATTACCTAGTGTATATACGTTAGACTCACCTGTAATTAAAAATGAATATTAATAAGTAATTAAATACATTTTTTGTGTGACAAACAAATGGTGTATTGTACAAAAAAATAACAAAGACAATGCGTGCCGATCCCGGAGCCTATAAAACAATAAACAATATGTTACATTTTTAAATTAACACGTCCCTGTGCTTTGTAATCATGATTAATTACTAAGGGTGTGCGAATAGTTTGAATTTACAAATTATTCGTATCAAATCGAATCAAACTTCAAATTTTTCTAATAATTCAAAAATTTTTTTTTGAACGACTTAAAATTGTAACATTTGTTCCAATAATTCGAATTTTTATCGGAGGTAAATGAAGTTCAGACACGAATCTTCAAAAAAATTATTTTTAGTCACTTTAAAAACTAAGCTCTCCCTTTCCCTTCTAAGATAAATCACAATTTTCTCGATTCGAATCGAGTAATTTGAAAAGTTACAAACAATTTCAAAGTTTTCAAATTATTCGATTCGAATTTCGATAGTTGATTCGATTAAATTCGAACACGATTCGCACTCTCCTATTAATTACTAAGGGTGTGCGAATAGTTTGAATTTACAAATTATTCGTATCAAATCGAATCGAATTATTCGATTCGAACTTTGAATTTTTCGAAAATTTACGAATAATTCAAAAATTTTCTTTTGAACGACTTGAAATTGTAATATTTGTTCCAATAATTCAAATTTTTATCGGAAGTGAATAAAGCTCAGACACGAATCTACAAAAAAAATTTTTTTAGTCACTTTAAAAACTAAGCTCTCCCTTTCCCTTCTGAGATAAATCACAATTTTCTCGATTCGAATCGAGTAATTTGAAAAGTTACAAACAATTTCAAAGTTTTCAAATTATTCGATTCGAATTTCGATAGTTGATTCGATTAAATTCGAACACGATTCGCACTCTCCTATTAATTACTAAGGGTGTGCGAATAGTTTGAATTTACAAATTATTCGTATCAAATCGAATCGAATTATTCGATTCGAACTTTGAATTTTTCGAAAATTTACGAATAATTCAAAAATTTTCTTTTGAACGACTTGAAATTGTAATATTTGTTCCAATAATTCAAATTTTTATCGGAAGTGAATAAAGCTCAGACACGAATCTACAAAAAAAATTTTTTTAGTCACTTTAAAAACTAAGCTCTCCCTTTCCCTTCTGAGATAAATCACAATTTTCTCGATTCGAATCGAGTAATTTGAAAAGTTACAAATAATTCCAAAGTTTTCAAATTATTCGATTCGAATTTCGATACTTGATTCGATTGAATTCGAACACGATTCGCACTCCCCTATTAATTACTAATTAAATTAGGTTTAGACAATTAAACAAACAAATGATATAAAGCTGATAAATTTATACAAATGAATTATTTCCTGTGTAAGAATGATCTGCGGTGACACCTTTTATTTTTTTTAAGCACAATCTCCAAAGCGGTGATATAAATTTATTTATTATTTATAATTAATTGTCAATTAATAGCATTGAATAATAACACAGCTATATTGTTATCAAACTACTTTACCAAATCGGCAAATTACTCGGGGTACACCATCAGTAGAATCTGGAGAACTTGCAGTACCTAAAGTTTCATGCATCATAAAAATATCTATTGCTTGTAAGATTAAAGAAGCCGGTTTTATTGAAAGTTAAAATTAATTATTAATCATTAATTATTAATATCATTAGATTAAATTATTTCTAAGAGTAAATAGAAGTAATAAAATAAATAATTGATAATAATTAAACGTACCGACAGTAGTGTAACGAACAAAAGTTTCCTTATTTTCAATCATCGAGTCAACGGCAAGTTTCTCGCAGTACTGAGCAGTGATAATTGCTATTGTTGGTTGTTTAGCACTTGCCATTGTTGGCATTTGTTTGACAACTTTTATCTGAGTGTCTTCATGAGCTACGCGAGTAAACGCGCCATGTTCCATTGCTTTAACTAGTCCTTTAGTTTGCAACTCGTTCACTATCGCTTCTACTGCATTTGGTTCCCAATTGTATTGTCTGTTAAAATTAATAATTATTGTTTAATACATTTATTAATTAATCGATTAATTAATTAATTAAATGAATACTTACTTGGCAATATCGATCACAGTTACGGGATTTGGATACGCAGATTCAATTAACTCAAGTACTTTTTCAGCCGTCAATTCAACAGACTGTCCCATTATTGTTTCATCAGCAGACACTAAAAAAAAGTAATTAAATTGTTAATCAGTTAAAAAATATATTTTAGTAATTAAGTTACGAAAGACTGGAGTTGATAAAAATATTTTATGAATGACGATTAAAATTTAAATGAATAGCGTGATTGATGATTTATCTATTGAAGTTGCTATTAAAAAACTGTTGATAGTGACATGTAAATATGAATGTTTATATATTTATATATATATTGTATATTAGTTTAGCTTGCATGATAAAAGTGAAATCATGTAGATATGACGGTAACTAAAAATTAGGGCAGTGTGGCAGTTATTGATTATGCTGAAAAAAAATATGATAAAACAAGCACAAGAACATGATTGTTAACTCAATATTGTTATGGTTACAAATCCATAACTCATTTATTTATTATAATTATAATTATAATTATAATAAATTCTAATTGTTCGTCTACTAATTTTCTACCACAAAACATCTAGTGAATTAGAAAATTTGAATAAATGAGTTAATAAACGATGAATATTTAAAAATATTGATGGTAATTAACAATAAATATGTTAAAATATTGACGGTAATTTACTACAAAAATATTTTAATTAAAAATCTAATTGACGTTTGTGCATCTATGGTTGCATTCGTGCAAGTATTTTTTTTTCTTATGTATAAAAAAAAATGTATATATTTTTTAAAATATTCACTAATAAATTATGGTAATTAATAAATTAGTGTAAATGTAGCAGACGACAAATTTAAAATTATAAATAAATAGAGTAAATAATTTAAAAAATAATATTTCGAAAAAATGCACTTGTTAATTTCAAAATTTTTTAAATTTTATTTTATTAATTATTTACTCTATTTATTAAATTTTAAATTTGTCTGATGTCTGCTACATTCGCACTAATATTAATAATTTATATGAGTAAGTGTTGCGGTGTTAATTTGTCAATAAAGACTCGAGCAATTGGTAATTGGTATAAAAAATAAGAAATACATTCAGAAAAGACAAAACACACTAAGAGCCTGTGAATTATTATGTCAATAATTAATAATTAAAAAATTGCAGAGCTTCAAACAGTGTTTTAAATAATTAATTTTTTTCTTCTTTTCCCTAAATCGAACCTGCTATCCGAACACTTTTCTTAGAGCGAGGAAGTGTGAACAGAGAGTAGCCAGTTTGAGCTGTGAATTAAATGCAATATTTATTTATATGCTTACATAAAATATATGAATGCTTAAAAAATGATTGGTGATTTAAATTATTTTAGCCAATCATCTCAATCCCATTAATCTTAATATTTTTAATTTAATAAATGATAAGTGATAATAAATTACTAAGCAATGAACGGAATTTTTTTTTTTTTTTTTTTTTTTTTTTATGGACCACTCGTGTCAATGAGACTAATTTAATTAACTTGACCCCTTGTTCGGGCAATTACTTGCTTAACCACTTGAGAATAATCTGCATTACATTAGTATATATTCTCTTATATCACACATATATATATATATGTATATTTATTTTGTCTATCAAGTTAAATTTATGATTGATGTACTTACACGGCCTAGTAGGTAGCGTAATAGGTTCTTCCAGTTGTTTTAATTCAACTTCTAGCTTTTTAATACTAGGATACTTATGCTGCATCAGTTTCATTATTTTTTTAATGAATCCCACGTAATCTAAAAATTTATAAATCAATGAATCAGTAAAAATAAATTTTAAATTAAATTAAATTAAATTTATTTGTTTATTTACCTCGAGGAAATTCTTGTGGACTAACAAGCTCTCGAAAAAATTCTTGAGCAACACTAGGATGTTCTGCTTCAGATAACGAATTAATAAACCAAAATTGTAATGTACGAGATTCCTGTGTATGTTTTTTAGTTTGCGCGCTTACTAAAAATACACGAAATTCAAGACAAACGTGGGCCGGATTATAAATCCCATTTGAAACTGTAAAAATATTTTTCCATTTTAAAATAAATCTGACTCATTTATAAGAAAATAACGCAGCTGTTTTATTTGAATTTAAATTTAAATATAAATATTATCAGTGACGTAAAAAGCGTTATCGTTAATTAAACACTAATGGCCTTTCTTATGAAAATTTATTAAATATCAGTAAATATCCACCGCAATACCAGTCCTATAGCTCTGGTAATTACTAATTATTGATTAATAGTTAATTTCTAATCACTAATGGCCTTGTAATTAGTAGATAATTACTAATTAGTAGTAAGAGAGATTATACCAGCAACTGCGTGTTTGTTAATGACAATTCCTTTGTGGTCGCCACCAGCTATATGAACATCTTGCTGGTCGTTGATACGCTCAGGAGGATCCAGTGCCTGACGTTCAATAATTAACGTCGTTGATTTAGCAGTCTTGGACTTAGGCGTCATCACAATGTGCTCTATCAGCCGTAAAAAAAAGAAGACAAGCTCAATAAAATTATTCCTCAATGACAACTACAATGAAATTTTATAAATAATAACAATAAAAAGTAAATAACCGTAACGCAATGCAACATATATGCAGTATTGCGATAAAATTACTCAATCATATCGATAACGTCTATAAATAAAAATGCTAACATGCTGAGTTAGTCAACACAAAATCATTGATAAAAAACTCCAATAACATCCAGTGAGTCATATCTTTACGTCAGATACTGAAACACTTGATAGTATTCTAATAAATAATTAATGTAATAATAATTATTATTAATAAAAAAAAAAAAGGTTTTAATAATAAAATCAGGTCACTGACCAGTCTTTCTATCGGCCATCCTGACCAGCGAACCTTTCAGAGCAGTCAATAGACAATAGACAAGTGAACTCCAAATAGGTAAGTAACGTTAATCGATATCAACAATTGACACGTGAGCTGCGTTATGACAATTGAATAAAACTGTTGGGTTGATCTCAAACTGGCTCAGCACTCACTGACGAACTGGTGAATCCAAAGACTCGAGGACAACTGACTGAGGAACTGAGGAGTTATCAGAGAACCGGGCGCGCGGCGCGGGACCGATGACTGATCCGGCGATCCCACTACGTACATAAACCACCAGTTACTAGCACACGTACGATACTTGTAGCTAAATGTAACGAAACGTTACGTTAAATATTTAGTGTACGTAGAGCAAGTAGTGTGTGTTATACTCTCTTTCAGTCCCCTTGCCTCTGGCACCCCATCACCGACAACAATGTTCCCCTTCTTTCCAATACACATTCAGCGTTCAACGCATCTGCCTTTTTCGCTTCCGCGTTTTCCGCGTCGGCGCTAAAATCCTCGCGAGATCAATGGATTCATCGATCTTGCCACGGATATATATAGATTTCCCCTAGTTTTTTTTACAGTCAGGAATCGGCATACTGAGATGCTCAATCGTCATGTGATGATTCACGTCAGATCAACTATTTATTCAAACATGAACTGATGGCTCCACCGATGCCCTGCAAGATGAATTCAAATTCCGGTATGACTGGAACCTGGATTATGAGCTCCAATAACTTGAACGTTTTCTGCATACTAGACTATACGGGCTTACATCACAAAGCGAGAGCTGGGTCGAAGACCTGATGGCTTACTTCAACCCCTCGATAAACTCGTGCTACACTTAGGGAGCATTGAACGTTCAATTTACTGGGACAATGGTCGATGATAGACACAACTTATTGTAATTGCATTTAAAGTCTAGACTCTAGAGCCTAGAGCCTGCTAATCTATATCTATAGTGTCGAGTCTAGACCAAGACCAATTCTGCGGTTGACGTGATCCGGTGGCTTTTTTTTATTTAGATTCGGCCACGCTCGATCGACTGTGAATTTTATAACGCGCGTATTTAAATTGCGACCGCCGATCCGTGGATATTACGAGTGAGTCTCCGGTCTTTGATGATACTGTTGCATTATTACACGGTTGAGAGTTTATTTTATATTTAAACTTGACGGATCCAATGACGAGTGTCCTTTCGATTTCCACTGACGTCAACGGGTGATATCACTTTTATTATATATATGTATATTTATGTATATGTGTGAATGTTTATTTATATTGTTGTTTTTTATGATATTATGTATAATATATGGCGCGTAAATTTCTCCTTCCATTGGACAGTGATTTAATACGAGCATGAAAAACCTTCGGGTTTCCTTATGTAGTCTAAGTTTACACGTTTTTCTTAAGTTTGTTTTCCTTGACACACTATTTATGGTAAGACGATTTCTTACTCGAGTTTCTAAATTATAAATTAAGGTGACGATTCTATATCTCTATGAATTATCATCAAATATTTTGTTTCACTGCGTAGATATTTTTTATTTATGATAATATTTTTAGAATAAGATAAAATACATTTTAATTTTGTTGATGACAATAATTAATTATTTATATATTCTTTATAAATATAAAATAAAATAAAATAAATTTAACATATTTATGTATATTATTTATTTAGCAGTGAAATTTTGATGTAAAAAAAATTTAACGTAAATAAAATTATTTGTATTTACACAAGCATAGATATTAATATTAATATTAAATTAATTAATTAGTATTATTATTATTATTTTTCGTAGTTTATTAAAACTACAAATAAGTCAATTTTATATTCTATATTAATTGAAAATAAATGAGCGACAGATTTTTAGCACTTACAATAATTAAGCTAATTTAAATAATATTTTAAATTGACTGTAATTAGTTATTAAAATACAATTAATTTCATGACTCGACTTATCTAATGGGTACTGAGGACATCGATGACAGAGAAGTTAAACTAGAGGGCCCAGAATTCAAATTAAGTTTGTCCAGCTCATCATCAGCTTTGTTGTTCTTCAAATCTTGCTGAGTGTACAAGAATTTATTCCATTCATCGCCGCGCGGATGCGCCAAATTTTCAGCGACATCATAGACCCAGATTTTACCAGAGTCGTCTCCAACGGTAACATGCAGCCCGCTGGGAGTCCAGGAGACGCGATTCAGAGCAGGACATCCATCGACGACGACACTTGCCGCCGGTACCTCAGTGTCCTGATTGAGGTTCCACAAGTCCAATCTCCCGGAATCGTCGACCGCCGCGAAGAGCGCGGGGTGAGTCGGTGACCAAGCGACGTCATAAACGTAATCGCCGTTGTGCTCGAATGAGTACAGTGGTTTGTTTTCTTTCAAGCTCCACAGTTTTATTGTCCAGTCAATGGACGAGGTAAGGAACAGATGTGAGAAGTCAATGCCACCTTGTACCGCGTGTGCGCTCACTCCCGTTACCGGGCCTTGATGGCCTTCATATGTTTCTGTTACACCGGCTCTTATTCCGTGACGACAAGCTACACAAGACAATTAAACACAATAATTATTATTTTTAATTGGCCAATTAATTAATTAATTCATTAATTGTTTATTTACTTATTATTATAAAAATTAAAATTACTAATTAGTACCAACCTGAATAAACGGTACCATCTTCGCTGCCGATAATAAAATTATTAACGTCGCCGTATGGGAATGCCAAACTAGTAACCGCGATAGGCTTAGACTGTTTAGCCTGAAGGTCTAATGATTCTTGTGGCATCGACAACATATCAAGACTCCATGAGCACATTTTACCATCCGTTGAAATACTTATCAAATTGTGGGCATTTTGTGTACCCACGACATTCAGACAATAAACTGGATGCTGTAAAATATTTATATAGCATTTAATATTTTAAATTTTAATTATATTTACAAAATAAAAAATAATTGTTACCGTATGAGCACTAGCAGAAAGTGGTGTCCGCTGTATGGGGGTACGTTTCTGTACCCTGTTGTCCCATAAGACAATTTGACCAGCATAAGTACCGCCGAGAATGAGATTTGGATGAAATCTTGCGAAAGTTGTTGACATGACTGCCGACTGACAGTGAAAAATAAACTCAGGTGTTGTCTTTTTGAATTTAGTGTTCCAAACTAGACATATTCCATCGGGATCATTTGGCGCGTCTTCATTGCTGTTGTAAGAAGCCACCAGTAGTTCAGGGAACTGTGGCGACCAGTCCATGGAAGTGACACAACGGTTTCGTGACCAACGATCGCAGAAAAATGAACGATTCAACCACAAACGCTGATGACTTTTCTCATCCCTGTACAAAATAATACACAATTAAAATTTAATTTACTTACTTCTGGTTTTTAAATTCAATTCTTCGTCTCTGTCTCCCGAGAATTTAATATTCCAATTTAATTTTTTCAACAAATGCAATTTGAATACAAGACCATTTCCTTGTCAATGCAAACCACGACTAAATTATCAATAAAAAATTAAACTCACATTCCATCTTCACCATCCAAAGTACCAGTGTAGTCAGTATAAATATCAACGGATTCAGCAAGCGCACGTTCAACCAGTCGACTTGTTTTATCAAGAAAACGTTGAAAATCTTCCGACAATATTATCATCTGTTTTTCTTCTTCACTTAATTCACGAACTGAAATAATTACAAAAAAACCAAATCAGCAAAGTGTGACATGACAAATAATTACCAATATATCCAATAAATAAAATTAATTACTTTCTTTAGGTTTCTCAGGTTCCTTTTGCTGTTCGTCTTGAGTTACCGCTGGCAGCACTTCCTTGACTTGTGGTAGACCATGAGGCAGGATACCAGGCGGGAGTTTGCTTTGAAAACCGTCGATATGCGGCAGGCTGTTCTCCTCATCCTCGGCTTGGCCATCATCATATGTCAAAACTGTGGTGAATAAGCTACTCCTGGACATGTGTCCCTAACTCTACTCCTAACTAATTATCTACTCGATAATTTAACTCTACGTTTTTAAAACTCTACATGACTAATTATTTATTTCTTTATTTTGAATTCAAATTAACGTAAAAAAAATTATACGAAATTTAAAATGATTTATTTTTTCATAAGGAAGCGAATCTAAAGCAACTTTACGCGCAATTGCTTGGCATGCTTATGAATTAAATAAATTATAAATAAAAAAATAAACAAACGCGTAAGCATGCATTTAAAAATACGTAGAGAGTGACGGCAATTTAATTTTTTTTATTTTATCCAAAATTTTTATAAATAAATTCAATAACTTTTTTTTAATCCGTTTCTCTCCACCCTTTCCTCTGTCATGCATTAAAAATAAATAAAAAAAAATAAAACAACGAGCAAATGGCGTAATGTGTATGACTGATGAATGACGAGTAAATGTGAGGAAAAATAATAATAAAAATAAAAATATTTGTAAAGGAATTCAATAAATAAAAATAATAAAAAGAAAAAATATAAATAATAACGCAACTTCCCGAGTCCATGCACTTGCACTTACAATTAAATTTAAAATAAAAACTAAATAATTCAAACTACATACTAGAGTACATTGCAAAAACAATTGTTCTTTAACATGCGGGTTTTTTAATATATTTTAAAAATGGATTGAATACTAATTTATCGTGCACCTCGAGAAATTCACAGGTAGTCGAATTAGCCAGCGTAAAAAAAGTTGTGCTTTACAAATAAAATTAAAAGTACGCATGGCATTAATTTAAAAAATAATATTTTTTATGTACAATTGTGCTGTGAAAATAAATAATAACACAGCATTTACAAGCTTTATTTATATTTTTAACGAGCATTCGTGATCATGAGCCTGGAAAGTCTCATTTAAGTGCGATGGGATTTAAAAAATAATTTAAATGACTTTACTGAGTTAAAAATAAAAATTAACGACAAAAGACTATTGTACAGGCTCTTAATTAAGTGAATGTGAGATAAGAGTGAAGCTCGAGATGCTCGTGACACAATTAATAAATCGATTCACCTGAGTAGAGATCACCTACCTGTGAATTCGTCCTCCCACTCTAAACCAGGATTTAGATTGTACTCGTCTTGAAGGAGGGAAAAGAAAATGTCAATCAATTTTGTATCTCATCTGTTTGCTCCGCGTTATTCCTCTCGATTGTCGATCCGTTAATTATTCAACTTGCGCGTTAAATAATTAAACAGTTTATCGAAATCAGCAATCGATCGGAATGGGAACAATTTAAAGTTGGGTGTTTTGTGTTATAACTAATTAGCATGCATTACATTGCCCTGACAAAGCTCTAGCGTTAAATCGCCTTCTAATAAATTTTATTAATCAATTAGATATTTTTTTTTTCTATTGAGACTAACAAATTTTTGTTAATTCTCTGTCAGAATACCTCTTCAAACCTCCAGTAATTTATCCCAAGCACTAGTCGCACCTTTTTTTCCCTATTACTGAATTTATTAGACGTTAGTGTTATTAGTTTAGCGATATATCTTTTAGTTAATTAATTAATTACATTAAGTATTAAATTAACAATAGATACATTAAGTTTAATAAAATTAAATAAACTAATAGATGACCGTGAATATCTTCCGAGAACTCTGGAAGGTGCGTTAAGTTGTGACAAGAATTTTTTACTCTGCATCGGAAATTAATTATTGAATTTTTTTTTTTTTAAATACTTGATAGGAGTAGAGCACTTGGCTTGTTCATGCATCAAGGCGTAGTTTATTCGTAATATCAACGACCTTCTATTCAAAATTTTGAATATATTAATTTAAATCGTGCGATAGACCCCACGTGCACCGACGATACCGGGAAGAAAAGAAGAGCAAAAGAGTAGTCTTGTTTGTAAAAAATATATAAATATTTTATTTTACGTAATGCATATGTTATACCGGGTGGAGAGTATATTTTATGTCTTAATTTAAATACTGGAGTTAAAAATGACGATTTATTTTTTTTTTAATTTTATAAATATTATTAATTATTTATTTTTTTCTATGGCCGTATTTATACTAAACTGCATCTAAGACTCGATAAAAACCAAGAGAAATCATAACTTACCGTAATAGTCGAATGCATGAGCTGAGGAGGGGAGGGAAAAAAATAGTTACTTATGAATACTTTCTAGTCTTAATTTTGTTTTTTTTTTTTTTTTAAATTAAAATAATTTATCAAATGGACTATGAAAGAACCTCCCTACACTCAGGGCATGATTCCGCAGTCGTCAAAATAAAAAAATTTTTTGTTTAAGATTTTGACGTTTAAAAAAAAAGTAATTAAACAAATAATTACATACGCTGAATGTAGTTAGGTGTTGTATGTTTCATTGTGTGTGATTAATTATAGATTACCAGAGGAAACATACATATTCATACTACTAAAAATTTAAACTACTTAATGTAAAAATATAAAAGTAATTATAAAAATACGTGCATTAAATATTTAAATGAGTAATTTAAATTAAATATTCAATAATTGTTGCACGGACGGAGCCCAGAACTACTATTGCTCTTCTCAGCGACCGGATATTATTTAAATAAAATATTTAAAGCAATGACACATGCCTTGTCACACTTATGCCCACCCCCCCAAGTTTCTCCACAATAGATTTCACTATCATTTCATATTTTATTTATTTATTAATCAGTTAATTAATAAATACTTGTTGTTAAAAACAAAACAAATTTTAATTACTGACAAGAGTTAGATTTAAAAAATATATTAATGAATAGGAAAAACGTAAGGAGAGTTTTCAAGGAACCTGAGCCAGGTAATTTGTACTCCAGCCACGCAACACATTTAATAATTAAACAAATTATCTATTATTTATTGTTAATATCAATGTTAAGATTTTTTAAATTTTAATTTGCAATAAGCGCAGTAAAGCATTAACTTGTGCAAGCGCTTGAAATGATTCTATGCGTGCGTGTTTTATAATAAATTGTTTTGTTTTGTACTGTCGCGAATTAGTTGTCAAAAAAAGTTAAAATTAAAATTAATTTTTCCACGCACGGGGTGTGGAGTTTTAGGAAAATTAGCAGAGCCAGAGATTAAGCGAATAGAAGACGAGTGTGAATGTGTCAGACATCAGACAAATTTAAAATTATAAATAAATAGAGTAAATAATTTTTAAAAAAAAATTTCAAAAAAATGCACTTATTAATTTTGAAATTTTAAAAATTTAATTTTATTAATTATTTATTGTATTTATTATTAATTTTAAATTTGTTTGATGTCTGCTACATTGACACTCATGAATAGAAGGCGTTTAAGGCTGATAGTTTTCCCACACCCCTCAAGCTTTAAACATTTATTAGAGCAAGTTATTAAAAACTATGTAATAGTAATTATTACAATTAATGGGAGGAAAGTATAAAAGTAGACAAAACATACATAGGTAGTTTGGTGCAGACCCACCTTTCCTGGGACGCCACCAGTCAGTCTCAAAGTATCCTGCGGAGCAAGAGTGAGTTGGTGACGTTGTTGTACAGTAGGAGTAGATGGTGTTTGTGGAAGAGGAGGCGGACAGTCCTTGTGTCCAACACCCACAGTTGTTTTTTTCACCAATTTGTATACACACAAGAGTTGTATACACGCGTGTTAGATAAAACCGCAAGATCAGTCGATTTTAAACTCAACAATATTTATGACAAAATAAAATATAAGTAAATAAATTAATAAAGTAATTAAATAAAATAATAAAACCATAATTCTTTATAAATTTCGACTAATTTTGCGGTAAAATCAATTAAACGCCCAGGAATTTATATTTAAATTTTTATATATTTTTTTTTAATAGATAACTAGACAATTTATTTGTATTAATCCGCCACCATATAAATTTTATTAAATTCCAGTTAATATTATTAGTATTTAAAAATAATTTCAGCTGGAATTATTTTATAAAGTCCCGTAAAAATTAAAATAATAAAAGTAAATTATAATTTTTAATTAAATAAATAATAAAGAAAAGAAAATAATAAATAAAAGAAAAGAAAATAAATAAACAATGATAACAAACAAATGATTGATGAGGTATTATGACTTGAGAAGTGATTGATGAAATTAACAAACAAAAATAATGACGTGATTGTGATACTCAAATTGTTAAAAATATAAGTTAGTTTAGATTCTATTATTAGAGACTATACTTTGTTCGTGTTAAATAAATCTAATAATTTAAATTTAAAAATAGTTGTGCTTCTGTACGACTGTGTTACGAAGAGCATTATTGTACCGAGGGTTTTATTATTTTTAAGTGAATATGTAAGTTTCCTCGCCGAATAAAATTTTTAAAAATAATAATAATGATAATTAAATTTTAAGTTACGACAAATATTAAACAGCGAGATCATCCGGTGTCCAGACGTTTTTTTAAATTATTTTAGTTCCTTTGATTATTTTTAGTTAAGGAAAGTGCAAACAGTAAAGGATTTATTGTATTATATTGTATTGAGATTATTAATTGATATTATATATATTTATTAGACTGTTTCAAATTAAGCGACTATTTTTTTTTTTTTGAAGAACTTTGAAAAATCGAAAGGGTATGTTAAAATATGTTGACAGTTAAGATATGAGCTCTCAATATTGATATTTAGAGGTGGCTGTTTATAATTTTCGGTTTTTCATTCAGTAACATGGTAAAAAATACATAACTTCCGAAAAAATCAAGATACAGAAAATTTCTCCTCAAACATTTTGTAGCAAATATACCGACCTACAAAAAAGGTCTTCTATGATTTTTGCATAAATTCAACTATTCACAAGATAACCGACGTCAAAGTTTGATACAATTCGAAGAACTTGTTGTTGCTCGTTCTGAATTTTATACGATGTCGACTAATGAGAATTCAGGAATTCTTAATACAGTTTTTTGTAGGAAATTGAATGCTCTATAAAAAAAGTTTCTTATCATTTTTTGATAAATCCATCTGTTCGAAAGTTATTGGAGCATGAAGTCAAGTTAGAGTAAATTTTGAGATCTTTTTACTTTTCCGGCGAAACTATCGGACTTATCATAAAATGTCATGGGGTATTTTTTGTAGACAATTTTATTTTCTAGAAATTATCATCGATAAAGTTTTTTGAAATTCTCCATTGTTTTCTAGTTATTTCCATTTTATTGCCAAGCTCTTAAAATCGATAAGAATTATTTTTTTTTCGGTGCTTGGCAATAAAATGGAAATAACTAGAAAACAATGCAGAATTTCAAAAAACTTTATCAATAATAATTTCTAGATAATAAAATTGTCTACAAAAAATATCCTGTGACATTTTATAATAAGTCCGATAGTTTCGCCGGAAAAGTAAAAAGATCTCAAAATTTACTCTAACTTGACTTCATGCTCCAATAACTTTCGAACAGATGGATTTATCAAAAAATGATAAGAAACTTTTTTTATAGAGCATTCAATTTCCTACTAAAAACTGTATTAAGAATTCCTGAATTCTCATTAGTCGACATCGTATAAAATTCAGAACGAGCAACAACAAGTTCTTCGAATTGTATCAAACTTTGACGTCGGTTATCTTGTGAATGGTTGAATTTATGCAAAAATCATAGAAGACCTTTTTTGTAGGTCGGTAAATTTGCTACAAAATGTTTGAGGAGAAATTTTCTGTATCTTGATTTTTTCGGAAGTTATGTATTTTTTACCATGTTACTAAATGAAAAACCGAAAAGTATAAACAGCCACCTCTAAATATCAATATTGAGAGCTCATATCTTAACTGTCAACATATTTTAACATACCCTTTCGATTTTTCAAAGTTCTTCAAAAAATAAAAAATAGTCGCTTAATATGAAACAGTCTAATATTTATATATTGAATTAATAAATTTAAATGATAAGTGATCCATAGATAAAATAATAAACTCACCGTCGTGGGAGGTCTGTGTCGTTTGCGCTGTCTGGGTTTGTTTGCTGTAAACTACTGGTTCTTTTGGCGGAATGTTTGTGTGGGCAACTGATACTACTGTTAATTCGCGATTTGATTTCTTCTTAATTGCGCCACTAAAAAAATTATTAAATGATTAACACTAATCAATAATTAATTATCAACAATTATTACCTCTGTGGAGAAGTGATACTTGATGGTTGAATACTAGCATCAGGAGTTGCATTGGCACTTTGATCCGAAGCTAATGAGTTCATACTCGAGAGACTAGACAGCACATCTATTAAATCAAATTACAATAAATTGAAAAATTTTCTTATTATAAATATTTTAAAATCATGGCAGTAAAGTTGGTGGTCATCTGACAATTTTTAAAACTTTAAAATAATAAAATAAATTTTTTTTTTCCAAGAGAATGAAAAAATGGACTTTTAGAAAATTCTAAAATCAGTCCATGCATTTTTTTTACTTTATCAATTTAATTGAGTATTTTTTCATATGTAATTTAAAAATTGTCTCATGTCTGCTACATTTACACTCATTTTAAAATCTACACTGTAATAAATATGTACCAGACACTGGAGCAACTCCCAGGGATGAAAGCATCGCATCCAGTTCCTTACGATGGTCTTTATCAGTACCAGCTGCTCGTACCGTAGCTTCTTCGACCTTCAGTTCAATCAAAATTTATTAACAATCATTACCAACAATCAATTAATCTCCTAAATATATATATATAAAAAAAACATACATCTTTTTGCTCCTTTTCTCTGCGACGTCGTTCCTTTTCCTCTCTGATCGCCTGCAACTTCGCTTTCTTTCTTTCCAACTCTGCTTTGCGATCCGACATCATATTTATTTTATTTCTTTCTGCAAAAATTCACATACATCAATATATTTATGTCATACTGGTTTTTAATTCTACACTGTATTGATTTATTAAGAATGTCATATATAGACACATTCTTCATATATATGTTGGTAAAAAAAATTGACAGAGTATTTTACTGTCCCGTTATACCACAATAAATATAATAATAATAATTATGAGGGTTAATTATTTAAAAATAATTAGTATTCACAAGTACTTTAAATGTCACTCATATGTTGACTCATAATTAAAATAAAAAATATAAGTAAAAAATTATTTAAATTTATACCTTTTTAATAAAATTTTAAGTCACTGCTCTATTGGAATATTTATAAAATTTTGACAACTGGTTTGTATTAAATATTATTTAAGTAAATCTCATAAATTTTATATCACTCGATACGCCCGAACAGCAGATCCATTATCCATTTTTGCTCTGGTCTCTGACTCTGCTCGCTGATTTTCAATGGCGTCTTGATACCGCACGAGTCAGTGCAATTACTTTTAATTATCCAGTATGTCATCTAAATACTCCAATTAGGAAAAAATAATAAAAAAATAAATAAAGTAAATGTTAAATAAAATATTTAAAAATTAATTTTTATATTGACAAGTTAAATATTTGAAAATAAAAATAATAATAATAAAATATTATTTTTTGTAAATCTTGTCAGTGAAATGTCGGGTTATCATTCTTTGGACTTTTACATAATTTTCAATTAATCATTGACATTATTATTGTATACTCATTTTTTTTGGTAGAAAAATTTATTTTTAAATAAATACCCAAGACTTTAAATCATTTAAATACCATGGGAATCATCAGGTAAATAATTTAATTATTATTTTAACTCTGGTCTTCAAGCCAACCTACAAATTTTATTTAAATTTATTATTTATTGATAATTATTTTAGTAACGTGACTTTTTTTATTTTTCAAAGGTTTGCTGTTAAATCGAGCGTAGCTGGAGGACTGGTTTACTGGACTGTCCAAGAAGGATTGTGGGGAAGTTCAGATGACAGCATTAATTTTTACAACAGAATTTACTCGACGGTTGCACCTTATGTCAAAAAAAATATACCCAAGGAAGTAGTCAATGAGGTAAATAATTATTAATTTAATTATATAATTACTGGTAAATTAATTAAACATAAAGACACTGAGTAGAAATGATTGATATTTTTTTTAAAAGCTTCCAGAGTTACCGAGTGTCAATGCCATGGCAAATTGTGCTGGATGCATGTGGAATAAAGGCGTAAAAACAAGTATAAGATTTATTGCTGACTTACCAGATCATATATCCAATGGAATCGAATCAATAAAATCAATGCCTGCATTGCAAGCTCCAGTTGACAGTTCAAGTGACGAAAAAACAGCCTCTGTTAAAAAGGATAAAAAATAAATTATAAATAAAAATACATCCATAGTATTTATATGTAAATAAATATGTATTAAATTACAGTTAATTACAAGTATTTACTTTTTTATTACCCCACTTATTTACCGTAAACTTTTAATTCATATTTTCCTGGTTAAAAGTTTTCGAAAACTAGGTTAGAGTGTTTGGAGTTTTGAATTTCCCGCGCGGATCCGTGCGCGCCGCGCCACTTGCATCCGTTTTTGAAAGCCAATTGCGGGCGATACTTTCTTTTGAAATGTAAGACGATTGGTTACTTGAATTTGACGGGTTAAATGGTCAATTTGATTGGTCATTTAGTTGCAGAATAATTCGGAGTAGTCGGAAGTTGGTTGAGAAACAATTATAAGTTGGTGGTGGTCTTTATGCTCTATATCACGTGACTTCGTGCAGTAAAACTCGGGCTTAGTATATAAAAATTAGTTTTTTTCCAGTAGTGCTGAAGAAATGGCGGACAAAGACGAAAACGAGAAGACAATCGAACAAGACTTGGTTGTTACCAAGTATAAAATGGCCGGCGCAATTGTTAACCGTAAGATTATGATACAATGATTGTCCAGCATGCTGGATATTATGATTATTATTATTTACAATTATTTATTTATGATTTTTTAATCAGTAATTTGTTAGTAGCCATATGGAATGTGGGCCCGCCAATGCCGGCCACCGCTCACCATGTGCACGATCTTTTTAATGCTAATTCATTTATTTATTTATAATACATTTTATATCATCCGCTAACAATCTCTTACTCTCTTATTTATTCAGCTTCAATTTTTACCCATTTAAATAATTACTTTTACTAATCATTTATTTTTTTTATGCATAACCACGTTATTTTTCTTGAGGCTATCTTGTTTTTTTTTTTTTTTTTTTTCTATCTTGACCATTACTGATAAGCAGAGACTCCAATTATTGTCATTTATTTATTAACGCTTACGCTTTTATTTATTTTATTTTTTCATATCGGAGTTAATTTTTTTTTTTGTCCTCATAGAGGTTCTGAAACAGGTCCTGGAAAAATGCGTCGCCGGTGCATCTGTCAGGGAGACTTGCGAGTACGCTGACAGTTTGTTGCTAGAAGAGACTAGTAAAGTTTTTAAAAAGGAGAAGGAATTGAAGAAGGGCATCGCCTTTCCGACCTGCATATCTGTCAACAATTGCATTTGCCATTTCTCACCTATTGCCAGCGAGCCAGATCTCATTTTAAAAGATGATGACATGGTAAAAGTGTAAGTAATTATTTAAACTAGTTTTTTATTCCCTATTCCCTAGATATCTTGACCAGTAAACTAGAGCTGCAGTAAATAATAATAAATGAGTAATAAAAATATTTTTTATAATTAAAAATAGTGATCTGGGTGCACACGTTGATGGTTTTATTGCTGTTGTCGCACACACTATTGTCATCGGTTCTTCTCCAGAGAAAAAAGTCACTGGTAGGAAAGCTGATGTAGCTTTAGCTGCACATTATGCTTCTCAAGCTGCCTTAAGACTGTTGAAACCTGATACTGAGGTAACTATAGATTTATTACTTACTATCGTTGATGGATTGGCTGTAATCAGTCGTGTGCTAGCTGATGATTTTTATTTATAGTAATAATTTATAAAATACTATTTGGTTTTGAATTATTGCAGACGTACGCAATAACGGGAACGGTCGAAAAAATATGCGGGGCGTACAAATGCAAGCCGATAGAGGGTATGTTGAGTCACCAGCTCAAGCAATTCAAAATAGACGGTGAGAAAACAATAATACAGAACCCAAATGACGCACAGAAAAAGGAGCATGAAAAGTACACGTTGGAGACTCACGAGGTTTACGCGATGGACGTACTGGTAAGCACCGGCGAAGGTGTGGGACGTGAGCAGGACACCCGTGTTACGATTTACAAAAAAACTGAAGAGACGTATCAGCTGAAATTAAAAACTTCCCGCATGTTTTACTCAGAAGTAACACACAAACATGGACTTATGCCTTTTAATTTGCGCACCTTCGAAGACGAGAAGAAAGCCAAAATGGCTGTTGTCGAGTGTGTTAATCACAAACTGATTGAGCCGTTCCAAGTTTTGTATGAAAAGCCTAGTGAGTATGTCGCCCAGTTCAAATTTACAGTATTGCTGATGCCAACTGGTCCTCACAAAATAACTGGATTGCCGTTTGAAATCGATTCATTCCAATCAGACTGCGTTGTAGAAGATCCCGAGCTCAAGGTAATTAAATAATTTCTAGTCCTTCTACTAAAGTTATTCAGCTGATGTTAATTTTTAATCATTATTGTCATTAGATGCTTCTTAATTCATCGGCAAACCCAAAATCAGCAAAGAAGAAGAAAAAGAAGGCAGAGAAACAAGTCGTAGGCGAAGTTGCCATGGAAGTTGATGCCAAGGCTTAACATCAGTCCTACTAAATCATACACCCATGACTTATTGACATCGTGCACTCTCATTTACATCCTACTCTTACATCCAACTGATATAGTGTCAAGAGTGACGCGTGATGCTTTCGTAAAACCTACCACGCAATTGTCCAACAAATAAAAAATAAATTAACCCTCCATGGACACGAGTGTTGTTACTGTGGCACCAGATGCTCTTGCACTGCCGCATATCTTCCTTGTTATTAAAAATAAAATTTAAAAACTTAAAAATTTTAAACAAATGATCACTTTCATATGCGTGTTCATGGTTGCGAAAGTGTCTAGATAAACTCTATCAACTTTTGTTTTGCATTACGCTCTTGATCATTCACATTATACTTAATCTTTTTTTATTACATTTTCTCCGTATTATACCTCAGAGTATCTCGATTTATCGCAGCGATATCATAACTAAGTACTTTGATTCATTGATTAATGTAATATTATTTTACATTGTAATTATTATTCAATGAGATCTCTCTGTAATCATTGTCTCGGACGGACATCAGCCTAATTGATGTCTGCTTTTTTTTTTTATTATTATAACAATTTGCAGGAATTCAAGTGTGCGTAATTACACTTGTCTATTAATTTATAGTTGCTCTCATTTATTTTTTTGATGATTTGAAATATCAATTTTCACTTTAGATATTGATAGATCAAATAAGCAATACATGAGTGATTTAACTGTTTAGTTTTCGAAATATATTTATAAAATTATATAAAAGTAAAAAAAAATAATTACTAAATGAATTTACATTGTAAAAATAAACAGAGTGTTAATTTTGGGAGTATTGATAAACTGATAATGATTTACAAAGGCTTCGGAGTATTTCGTTTGAACCCCTAACCATACAATTAAAATTACTATTGTTTGTTTGCTTTTAATTACTCGCATTAATTATTGTAAATTAAAACGACAGATTACTGATCAGTAAATAAAGTAAAGCAGGATCTTTGAGAGTTTGTAGTCGATAACGGTAATGAAAAATAAAATGCGTAATTAAAATGAGGATACGCATGAGGTAAAAGATGAGATGTAGAAAAATAATTGATGATTAATGATAAATTACTTGTGTAATATGATAATTTTATATATTAAATCAATAGTTAATCTGTTAATAGATATTTTTTCTACTAAAACTAAAAGAAATAAAAATTTTGTGCATATGTCGAGTGTTAATGAGTGGAGTTTTAATACTTAAATTTAACTGGTGACTAAAATTGTCTGTTACAAATAATAATTATTTTTATTTTTTATTATTATTTAAATCAATTCCGTTATTGGCAATACGAAGAAAATAAAATTGTTCGATAATAATTATTAATTAATAATAATAAAGTCAATTTATGCTGAAAATATTGTATTAATTTTATACTAATGAGCTTGCCCGTAATAAAAATCAAGAGTAACAAAAGGAAGTTCAAGTATTTACAATGCTTTTATAAATAACTTTTTTTTTTATATAACTATTATTATTATAACAAATATCAAGCCATCTCGACATCATTGTCGTTCAAAAATTTTAATTTAATTATTTTAGTCTTAGGAGTCGTTACATCCGCAACATTTATTTCCATATCACTTTTCAATCCCAACTCCGCCAGCGTTTTAGTCAAATTTTCACGCGTCTGTACTTCGATACTCGCAACAGTGTGCATGTAAAGTGTTTTATTTTTTCCGTTTATGTTCGCAGTAATTCCAGGATCTTTCATCTGCAGATCATGTCGCTCGCATAATATTTCAATCAAATCCTTCAACTTGATGTTACCGTCACGTACTTCAAGCTCTCGTGGAATTTCACTGCATCCTAGACAATCAGTCCTCTTTTCAGCCTCATAAGTGTACGTGTAAATCCCGTCTGTGTTGTTTAACACCTGCAATAAAATGTATTTAATTATTTAAATATTTTAAATTCACCAGCAATAACTGATAAGAAATCTAAACAAAGAGCTACCATGTAATTATTCAATGATGCGCTACAACTGGTAGCAATTTTGAAAACTTCAGTAGCGCAGGTGGCGGCTATTGTTGCGTTGGTTGATGCAACAGCGGGTATGATATTTTTAACGACACCTTGGACAAGTCTGTAAGTGACTCCGCGGATACCGAATTGCGTCGCGCGTTCAAATGATTTTTCGTAAATCCAATTGATGTGCTGAGGATCATCGCCATCAATCACACAGTCGTAGGGATTTTCTTTGGGCCACTGAATAACTTTTACGTATTCAATGCAGTGCTCAGGTAATCTGGGAGTGTTGGCTATTGTACACAGAGGATACGTCGTCTAGAAGCAGGTGGAAATAATTAATTAGCACATCAAGATGTTAATAAAATGAAGTTTAAGGCAGTGTTGCAATTCTACTCAATCACAACTTTACTCAGCCTCAAATCTACTTACAGTTTTTTTTACTCAGGTTTAATTAGACTCAGCTACAATTCAACTCACAAAGAATTGATTATTTTATCGATAGAATAAAATACGTGAGTAAAGTTATAGCTGAGTAAAGATATAACTGAGTAGAATTAAACCTGAGTAAAAAAAACTGTAAGTAGATTTGAGGCTGAGTAAAGTTGTGAGTGAGTAGAGTTGTTGTGGGTGTAATTGTAACACTGGCAAATTAAAATCTACTCACTTGAGGTGGATATAAATCAAGTGTACATTCGATACAAGCAGATAAACCTGGCAAAATAACTCTGGCATTGCCTTTGAATCCTTCAGTACCACCGTCGACCATTGGAATTACTGAGGTTTGGTCTAAATCATTTTCCGAATACTGCAGCAGAGATATCAACATCCCGTTGATCCATCTTCGGGCTACGATTGAGTCCAGTCCACAAACGACAATGTGGAACTGACGATAAAATGATTCGTCTTTTTCCTGGATCTTGCAGCAGTGAGGTGTCACGTTGCACCCTGGCACCCTTTCGTTTATGAACTTGGCGGCAACTTCGGCTTTTGAAAATCCCAGGTCTTTGTGGCGGAACAAAAACTGCCTGACAAGTTTACAAATTAATTAGTAAGGGTTAGCTGGTTATAGAGGATGACATGCTGATGAGATGTAACTTTACCTGTTGAGATTTGAGAGTTCGATGGTATCCATATCAATGACATCTATTTTTCTAAACCCCATGAGAGCTAAATTTTTTAGCAGTTCACATCCTAGACCACCAGCCCCAATCACGAGGACTTTGCAATTCTCCATTAAAAATTCTAAGATATCGGGAGACGGCTCAAAGTCAGGCCGGCAAAATGGTCCAGATCTCTCTAGTATTTTGCGTATATGACTCCACCTTCTGTGCGTATGATCTGAGTTCATATTTATTTATTTTATTGTATGTATAAATTTCAGTGTAATCTGATAGAAAAATATTATGAAGCACAAAGATACGGATGCATTTATTGGGAAGTTTATTGTGGAACTGATTTGCAGGCCGATGACTGATGCAAGAAACAGAACCAAGTGATTGAAGAGGTTAAGGTTCGATGAGTGGCATCAGGTGATGAAGGACTTTTGTTTACCGGCAAATGTTTTCTCGATTATCTTTTTTATTGTTCGTAAATATTTTTTTTTTTATTCGAATCACTACACAAGACATATTTTTACGTAAATATTATATTTGTTTATAAAATCTAAATAATTATTCATCTAATTTTTATGATACAGAAATTAGCAAACAATTAAAAATTTTTGGATTTTTTTAAAAACGATGAGTTATAAAAAAAAAAAAATATTTTAAAAAATTGCACTCCCTGAATAAACAACTGAATTCAATCGGTTAAACAAAATTAAATTTTTAATTCTATTCAATTCAGATAAATTCTGTTAATTTGGTACGTAACTTAAAAATGAATTCTGTCTAATTCGGCAAGAAAACCACAATTTGTCCAAATTAAAACAAATTTAAATAATTCTATTCGGTTTAATTCTGATTAATTCGAAAATAATTCTCCAATTACTGGTTCTGAAACCGAATTGAACTGAATTAAAACGAATTTGAAATTTTTAAATTGGTTTTATTCTGTTTAATTCAAATTCAAATTTTCAGTTCAGTTGAATTCTGTTTAGCAGAATTCGACAGAATATCACAGAATTAAAATTTTTAATTCGGTCGAATTCAGTTGTTTAATCAGGGCTTGGTCTTTTAAATTTTCTACATGTGCATATTTTTAGTTTTTTTTTTCTTCAAATTTAACTGTTCAAAAAAAATCAAAAAATTTTTAATTGTCTGCTAACTTCAGGATCGTTACTTTTTTCAGTATCATGCAGATCTAGAACCAGTTTTTAAATTCAAGATTTAGTTGAATCTTATCTACAATATTATTTTTTTATTCAATTTTTTTCTTCAACTCCCTGTGGAAAAGCTCTCATAAATTCTGATAAGATATTGAATATTTTTTATGAGAATCTATGAGCTTCGAAAATATCTATGAGATTTAAAAAAATTCTCATATGAATTTTTATGAGAATCTATGAGTCAAAGCTTTTGATGTGTTCCTATCATGATTTCCGTACTAGATTTTTAAAAGAATGAGTAAGATTTTTTAATTTATGAGATTTTGTGACTCGAATTCCGCCAACGATTATGAGATTGAATAAGTACTTTCACTTCTATAAGATTGTTACAGTTTATTCTAATCTATTTTCAATAAGAATTGATCAGGCGAATTCCGATGTTATAATACTTACAAAATCTCAATAAGATTATTTTTTTATATGAAATTTCCAGAATTTATAAGTTTTAGTAAGAGTTATCCTAGGAGATAATATCTTATTGAATATCATAAAATATTTGTCATATTTTATGAGAAAATATTTAACATGTATTTCTTCGAAAATTTATGAGACTGAATCAGGAATCACATGGACAAATGCAGACCTTTTTCTCATAAAAATTTTATGAGAATTAGTAAGAAAATCTATAATCGAATTAACTTGTAAAAACTTAAAAGATTTAATTTTAATTTAAAAGCTATGTGATTTATGAGTTTTTGTAAGTTTTAGTTAGAAGGCTATTACTTATAAAATATTATGGAGTACTTATGAGATTTTATAAATAATTTCCATTCACATAAAATATTAATTTTATCAGATTCATTCAAAAATAATTGCTTAACTTCATTTTTTTTTTATAAGAATTTACACCAAAAATACTAATATTATCACTATTTCTTGTACTTTAAATATTTTAACTGTTCGGAGATGAGTGAAAATATAAGTTTCTATGTGATTTTTTACAAACCCAGTAATTTATCTTGCCCCATTTTTTTTTTTTTTTTTTGGTGCATTATTTTTTTGTAGCGATATTGCATTTTTTTGGTTAAACAGAATCAAATTTCTCGGAACAAGTACTATTCTTTTCACGCAAGTTTTTTTGTATTCTCCGAACAAAATAACAAAAGTTGCTTAAGCCAAGAGAAAAAATTTCTCGGGAGAAAAGATCGATATGGAGAAGGGGAAAGTCACCGGTGCTAGGTAGCAGCAGCGGGGGTAGTTCGGTGCTCGCCACGAGATCGCGCCTACGATTTGTAGTGTCCCTGGTAAGACATTTATTTCAGAAGTGTTATATTCCAAATTTCAATACGATTTTATTCGAGTACTCCTGCGTCATTTAACAGACCAACAAGTACCTGTTTGGGTTGTACTATAGTATATCCCATAATACATCATGACTTTAATATTTAATATTAATGTTTACTTGAGTAATTTTTGATGAATAAATAAACGGATTCAATTTCATAGATTTTTCGTGAATAGATTGCTAAATATTTTCCGCGTAAATACTTATACAAATATTCTTGAGTATACATAATAGAAACTTTTTGAATTCATGCTAAAAAATTCAATCATTTAGCATATAAACTATATGGAAAATAACTGTACTCACATTAATTAATCAGTATCAAATCTTGTATGATTACTTCAGAAATCGTCTCATACAATCTTATTCATTTCCAAAATCTACTCAATTGTAAACTTTACATTTTTCGAAAACTTATAAATACTTATACTCACAATATTACAGCTTCTGTTTCTTATAGATTCTGATAATTTATATGAGAATTTTAAGAAAAAAATTTTTTGGATGCACCATCTATGAGAAAATAATTGTATCAGAATTTTTGAGATTTTTCGTGGACAAATACTGATCGTTTTCTCATAGCCAATTTTTTTTATGAGATTTTATAAGACCTTTTCCACAGGGCTCATTCAAAATCTCAATCATTCGGATTTCTTAATCATGAATTTAAAAAAACAAGTAATTTGTCATTTAAAATTAAAAATTTTTAAATTATCGATGTTTAGTAAAATTTAAATATTTATCGAATTATTGGTAAGTTTAAAAAAATTTGACATTTGAATATTAATATTTATTTTATTCAAAATTTATTTACCTCTTAGTAATTTAATTAATTATTTTAAATATTTTTATGTAATTACATAACTATTAAAAAATTCAATACATTTAAAATATAAATTACATAATAATCTTAAAAATATATTTACAAAATATGAAAAATTTAAATGCATCTTTGCGTAATAAATCTGTTTCGATAAAATATAAAAATTATTTTTATATAAATAATAGTATAATTAAATAAAATGTTTTTTTCTTTGTAACTACATGTAGACTATCTGTTGAATTTATCATCAGAAGCACAAACATACAGAGGGAGAGGTGGGTTTTCGCCGTAGTAACCATAAATAGGTTGCTGGGGCGTCGACGCATGAACTGGATGCATGACATGCATCGGCTGCACATATGGTAAAATTTGTACGGGAGTATTTGGTCCAGTGTGTCCATTGCCATGGCCCAATGTCGAGCCATTGTACGTAGACCCGACGTACGCTTCGTGGTTTATTTTACCAGAGTAAACACTTCCAGGTCGTAGGACTGAGGCGTCGTGGATACTCGAGGCCATGGTGGTCATGCGAGCGTCATTAACTGGCCTGCAACACTTTAACCAGCACATGCAGATGATGATTAATGTTATCAGAATAATGACAACAACTGCGCCGACAATCGCGATAATCAAAGTATCGTCTGTGGTAGTTGACCCCGAGACTGCGGGGCCATTCATGTCTGGATAGTGTTTATTTCTGGTGTCCGGGGGAGTTGGAGCTACGGTCCATATGATGTCGGGTTCAGAGGCCGTGTATCTGGTTGATGGAGTCGTCTGAGTTGTTATGAACCTCGGGGTTGTTGAGCGTTCGCACGATAAAAGATCTTCGGTCAAGTCAATCAAGTGTTTGTTGTAGAGATGAATAGGACTTTTGCAGCGGACTTGTAAATTTGTTGAAATCATTCTTAGCCATCGCCAAAGATGTTTAGCTTCGCAGTCGCAGTTTATGGGATTGGTGTCCAGTCCTTGGACTCGGACCATTCCGCTTCTTTCGTCCAGAGCGCTGATAAACTGAGCTGGGATTGATGAAAACTTGCTGCCAGAAATATCGAGATCCACTTGAGTCGATCGCGGTATCGGGAAGAATATTGCCGCGGGGAGCGATTCTATTGACGAGTTCTTTAAGCCTAGTTTTAGGTGGGAATTTCTTACACCAGCGAGAGCGCTTGATAAAATATTCTTGAGCCTTTCACCGCGGAGAGTCAGCTCTTGAAGCCGTGGATGCAATCGGATGGTCAGCAGATCATTTCCTACTGTCGAGTCTTTTATTTCTACGTCAAGTATTTGGAGGTCGTGCATGTCTTTGAGAATTCCCTGGACGTCAAAGTATCCGAGACGGGGATAATCGTACGCGATTAGTGTTTTTAGTTTATTGAGACCTTTGAATGCACTCTTCTCAATTCTCGTTACCTGCAAGAGATTCGACATCTTGAGATTGCGTAACTTTTCCAAGCCTTCGAAGCTACTCTCGTTTACATTCTTCGCTTTGTTGCTCGACACATCAAGATTGCGTAAGACTGGAAGGACTTTATATGTATTGGAGAGACTCGCAAAGTCTTCGATGTTATTATTAGACAGATCTAGAGTTTCCAAGAGTGTTGCTCGTTCCAGCGCTGAAGGCCTTACTTCTGATAAATTATTTCCCGATAAATTTAATGACTTCAAAAATGGAGTCTCCAGTCTGCTTATACTCTTGATATTTGTGTGAGCGAGATTGAGTGAACGTAATATTTTAGCTTCGCCTAAAATACTTTTAATAGCATTTTCACTCAACGGATTTTGTGATAAATCTAAATCTTTAAGGCTGCCGATTATTTCTTGGGTAAATACTGCGACCATCTTATTTCTTGCCATATTTAAATAATTCAATGACGATGATTGTCTTTGCAATGCGCGTATTGGTATCTCAGCAAATTTATTATCAGCCAAATCAATTTTCTCAACCGCCTTGACACGTGAGGTATCAAAAATAGTGTCGGGAAGTGTCGTAAGTTTGTTATTACGCAGATTTAAAAATTCAATTCTCACAACACCTTCCATTGTTCTCTCGCTCAAACTGTCAATTATGTTGTTCGATAAATCAATAAATTGCAGCTGCGTCGAATTGTGAAAGGCCAATTCATCGACAGATTCTATTTTGTTGTCAGACAAATCTAATTCTCTTAGTCGTGTCATTTGTGAGAACGCAAACTCTCCGATATTTTTGAGCGCGTTCTCGGATAAATCAATCATCTCTAAAAATTGCAGTGGTTTTACGAATTCACTTGGGAATTTTGAAAATCGGTTACCATTTAATCGCAAAACACGTAAACGTGGATGAATAACAAATGCCGTTGGTGATATATAACTTATAGCATTATCAGACAAGTCAATTATCTCCAAACCTGTTCCAGTATTGAAATATTCACCAGCAAAATTTGTTAACCGGTTGCCCTTGAGATTTAATTCATACAAATTGATAAGACCCACAAATGCGCCATTGTCTATTCTCTCAATAATATTATTCGACAAATCAACGTGAGTTAAATTGTAAAGATGTTGGAAAGTTCCTTCACCGAGCTCTTGTAGATGATTGTAAGCCAGGTGTAATTTAGCCAATGAATCAAGATTAAGTAATAGTACTGTCGGTAAAATTTTTAAACCTGTTCTCGAAGCATCAAGAGTTACTATAGATGACGGGAAAACCGGTGGAAATCCTCCGTATAATGGATTCTCACTGATGTTTAGATACTTCAACTTTGATAAATTAGCAAAAGTATCTGGAGTTAATCGTTTCAGGTGATTGGATGCTAAATTGAGAGACAGTAAATTCTTCAACGCAAGCGGCGCTATCGAGACCAGACGGTTATTAGAGAGATCTAGATTCAGAAGAGTGTCTTCAAGTCCGACGAACGTTTGCTGCGCAAGCGATGATAGCATGTTACCCGACATTTCGATGCTAATGAGTTTGTCGAAGTTGAGAAACATTCTCGGCGGTATTTCACGAACTAAATTTCTTGTCATTGCCAGCGAAACGAGGTTCGCTGCGGCGGATCGCAGTAAGTCATTCGAGACAGCTGCTATCCGGTTAAACTCTAAATGGAGATGAGTCAACGACGGAAGGCGGCTAATTGCTGCTCCTGGTACTAGTAGAATGTTGTTGTCTTGCAGTGATAGCCATTTCAAATTCACTAGACCTTCGAATGCTGACTCTTCAACCTTAAAATTAAAATAGAAAACGTCATTTTATGATACCAGTGTTTATAGTAATAGTATACTCATGCATATTTATTACTTCCGCAATATATATTATTATTTACATACCGTCCTAAGTGCATTGAGGCTTAAATCGAGACGTGCAAGCGCCGTAAGATTCGCAAATGCATTAACTCCTAACCGTCCGATATTGTTTTTGCTCAAATCCAGCACTTGCAGTTCCGTCAAATCCATCAAGTGACTCCTCTCGATCTCCTAAAAAACAATTTTTAATTAGCAGCCGCACAAAAAAAAACTTTTTATGCGTAAAAATAAAAGTTACAGTGATCAGATTGTTGGATATGTTGAGGAATTTCAATCTCGTCAGGTGTCTAAGTGCATCTGATGGAAATTCTTGGAGAAAGTTTGTCGACAGATCCAATTGTAGTAAATTGTGAGCACCTGTAAATGAAATAAAATTTTTTTTCGCAATTATAATGATATACATTTTCCTGGATGAGATACCGGCATCATATGCAAGTGCGTTAGCTATTAAATTTGTTTAGTTACTTTCATTTCATTTGTTTTTATCTACTCAACAATTTATTTTCCAGGTAATTATCTTACAACAATTAGCGGTAATAAGATACAAGATTTACAGTTTTTTATTTTTACTTTTATTGAGTAATTGTGTGTTTCGTGCTTTGACATTTATTTGCTCATCAGTCATCAAATCACCATATATTTATATGTATTAATTTATTTATATGTCATGTTTATTTTCATGATGAGCATATGTAATAATAATCGAAGGTTGCATTATTCGAGTTATGATTGAAGAAGTCTTAATTGCAAAGCAAGTCACGCTAGTTGCTGTGTAGAAATCGCAAAGTACACCGTGCAGACGGACATTGACGAAAAAAGAATGCTTATTAGTCGGTGAAAGTCTGTTATAAATGATAAATATATATTATATTATATATAATACACATGAATGACAACAGTAATAACAGCATTAACATAAACATAAACACAGATAATAGAAAAAGTTGAGGAAATAAAAATAAACGACTACTGATTCCTCAGATTTTCCACTCGATTAATTGATACCAGTCAGTCAAGTCAATAAAAGTTATTAATTACTCTATCGTAATATATGATCCTATAAAATATGAAGAATTTATAAAATCACAAGTGAAGAGTATAAACAAGGTCAGTAATTAAAAATCCCGCGGACAAATGAGGGAAGAAAGTTGTTCAAGTGAAACACGTTAGACTAGACATATATCACGTGACAGAGGAATCTTGTACTCATAGACACTTTCGACTAAAAAGTAACACACTTTTTAATAAGTCATTAGTTATATATTGGTTATTAAGACCCGTATATTTGAATAGCGCCTCGACGGAAGTATTTAAAAACCCGCGGAAATAATTAACGATACAATTGAATGCGAAGAACGGAGATCGTTTACCCCTGGATGTCGTGGGATATCGCGGGGGATCCATGCGGAACCAGGTAAACTCTGATAGTACATACCGTTGATACATACAGAGTATGAGGTCTTGGCCATTTATATACTATATACTATATACTATTATTTATTACATGTATATACTGCTACGCTATCACACATTGATGCAGTGTAACAGAATGCAGGCAAGTTTGCGTGTAGATTTTTTCTCACGATATGCCGGTCTGGTAAAAACACGAATAGAATCGTTTCGCTTGTAAAGATCGTTCTCTTTCCCAGGTGTTTTGTGTGTACGTGTGTAACATCAGGATATTCATTGTTGTTATTACTATCTTACTATCACTATGACTAATAATAATGTCTATGTCTATATCTATGTTTATTAAAATACTATCAGGAACAGTTACGGTAACTTTCTGATCTTCACAAAAATATGAGTACGGATGATAATTATGTTTACTTGTTCTGGTTGTTGTTATTTATTTGTTAACTGTAGCTAAGAGGCGTGATATTTATATCAAAGTGCATGATTAAGTGTAATTACCTTTGAATACGTCGCTGTTGAATCGAGTGAGATCGTTGCGAGAGAGATTCAAGAAGAGCAGGTGCTTTAAACCAACAAGAGCGTCGTCTTCCATGTGTAACAGCTCATTGCGACTCAGGTCAACACGCAAAAGAGATTCTCCAAGACTTCCAAAGGCATTCCTTGGTAATGAACCTAGAAGAAAAAAATATACATTTCTCATTACATTTACTGCTGCTATTACTTTTTACGCTCTGTAGTTTATTTATTAATTACCTATACTATTCCCGGCGAGAGAAAGGATTCTGATGGCCCGCGGACCTTTCAAAGAGTCTGCTGGCACAGTTGTCAAATTGTTATCATCAAGATAAAGATCTTCCAAGTTCATGCAGCCTTTGAATATTCCCTCCTCGATACTTCTCAGTCCATTACCGTGAAGGTCTAGAAGCTTCAGCTCAGCCAGCTCGCGAAATTCGTTGCTGGAGAAAATGGGGTTTAGATTATCACCGAGCAAATTGTCCCCGAGACGGAGTTCTTTCAAGTGGCTCTGCAGCTGCAAATTGCGATCCATCAGCCGCTGAATCGAATTACCGGTGAGATCGAGCTTCTCCAATTGGAATCCCGAGCTCAATAAATCCTCGGGTAATTTTTGATATCCACTGTGACGACGGCTTATTGAAATAACTGGCTGGTCTCTCAGCAATTCCAAGGACTCTCGGGTGAATATCACCCGATCACAGTCCATGCGTAACGACTGCGGATGCTCTGGTGATTGCGAACATTTGCAGGGGATGTGCAAATCCTGCTTTAATTCTATACAAGGCTGCCATTGTGCATTACTTGATTCTATTATCAGCAAGACTATGGTCAAGATCATTGAACTTCTGTAACCAAACATTAATTAATTTAATTAATAGCCGTTCAATTCCTTGATTAATTATTCCTATGACTATTTGCTATTTTTATCAAAGAGAGATTCAAAAATGAAGTATGGGTTTTATATATTTAAAAAAATTTCTAGCTTCACTTGTAAAAGATAATAGAAAATGTGAACGTGATACCGAGATGAAATTTCGCGAGACACGAAAATAAATAAAAAATATTGCTCGAGGCATCGATGTCTCCTTGTGTGCTACTTGGATCTCCATTTCTGCCGGTTTTACATCTCTTTCTTCTGGATAAAATTGCCCGAGCAAAGACTCGCCCAATACAATATAATAAATACTGCAGAACATCATCGGACCAGAAGATACTTTCTCGTCTTTGGTTACACGGTTAATTTTCGCGTAACTTTAATTTTAAATTACTGTTTTTATGTCTTTAGAAATAGTCAACCATTAATTTTAAATACTGAATAAATCAATGCTACAAACGAGAATAAAATTGTTAAATATAAATAATTAGATACATTTATAAATTCAAAGTGTTAAACATTTGTAAGCCATCAGCGGTCCGAGAGTTAAAGCTGGAAATATTAAAGGTCATAAGTCAAAACCGTGTATAGTAAGACGTTAATTTATCGAGGATTTAAAAACAAACTGTGCGTTCTTCATCATCGATTTATCATAAATTATTTTTTATTTCTGATTACTTAATCTTTAATTATAACCAGTAGATGCGCTTGATTGATTTGTCTATTATTTAACATCCGCATTTCTCAATTGTCATTTTACAGACTGATAGCTTCTTCAATTACAATAATAAAAAAATAAATAAATGAATAAATAAAACATGAAATTTCTAATTTAATCATCATCGGTTTTATATCTAATAAATTTCCAGTTTAAAATTCAAAAAATAATTTCCTCAGTTACAGAGTATGATATTTAACCAGCACTAACGGTTCTTGCGTGCCGGATCATCAGCAGTTAAGAAAAAACCAAGTTGAGGTCATGGTCGAGTGAGCACATCTCAAATTATCCAGCATCCAACATATTCAACATATTTATCACATATCTGCTCTAATTTACTTACAAACTAAACCAACACAAGGAAAGTAAGCAAGTAAACAAATATAATAACAACAATCCACTTACTTTATTGTCATTATTCCACTTGCCATTTTATAAATAATTTAAATAAAATAACACATACACAAAGCACTTAAAAATTTTTACACCGTCATTGTGATTCAATTTTCTAACGCGAAAGTGCTCATAAATGAGCATTAAATTCTATTTCTTCACCGACTGCTGCAACTCATCATTATGCTTCAAAATAATTCCATCAAACTGTTCGCCCACCAGGAAAGAGTCCGTGCTGGTGTTTTACATTAGTGTTGACGTTATTTAAAAATTGGTCCACGTACACACGAGCAATCATCCAGCAGTCCACGTTGTACGTTAAATAATACCGTACACTCGTGGCCCGCAAGTGTAACTGAAGACTGAAGAGTTCTGGTGAACTGGCGCCGAGAGTTACTCAGGTTTAAAAGAACCTTTCGCGTTGGCTGTTGGTTGCTGGTAGCTGGTAGCAGGAATGAAGAGTATGGTACAAAAGTAGTGGAGATCTGTGGATACTGTTAGTGGGGGAAGAGCACAAGAGAAACGTGGAAAAAGTGGTAGTAAGTTGATGTAAGTGTTCGAGGACTCGGTACAATCGCATGCTACACTAGTGTACTGTAGCATTTAAAGTCTTTGCTTTTATTTAGAGTTAGAATTACTACGATACCACTTCCATCTCCATCAGAACCTTTACTTTTATACCTACAAGTACAATACTAGTTGTAGTGCTGTGTAAAGTGGCTAGAGTTGGTTCTTGTGTGCTACCTGTACTTCTACATCCAGTCTCAGGTAATTTCGTTGATACTCTGAATCAGTGAATGCTGGAATAGAAGTAAACACGAAGGTGGGAGTATGCTCGTAGTTCTGTGCCCTTCTCAGAGGTCCCTGGACTCAAACATAACGGACAATATATATGAAGAGCATGAGCCAATGAACCACCTTCTTCTTCTATCATTCTTATTCTTACATTTACGTATTTACTAACATGAACACATTAATGTCCAACAGGTCTATGCTCTGGTCTATGCATTGCTACCAGTTACATACAGGAGTCCAATGAGCCATGGGAATGTTGCTGAAGAAATTAAATGGCGAGTGTACTCTTTATTTGATCGACTGCACAAAAAACTGGAGAACGTTTATTATAGACAGCTATCGTTGCTTTTATTTAGAAAATTTTACTTTTAGTTTTCTTGCCTTGCTCACTTTACTTATTCTGCTTCCTGCTCCTCGCTTCTATTATTTTCATTTCAGTGCAACCGCACACAATGAATGGGAATTTTTTTTTTTGTTAAGAATTTTCATGGTAACCTTTCGCTGTTAAAACACTTAATTTTTTTAAAATTCTTTTGTTGCAACTCGGTCTTTTTGTTTTCTATTCTAAGGAAGTTGGGAATTCAAAGGAAAAAATAATAAATTTTTTATTTTTTTAGCTCTCACGCTTTCAATTTGTAGAGAAAGAAGTTTTGCATTGGCCGATTATTATTTATTTACTTGTCCATTGGCGGAATCGATTGATCAACGTTATATTATTATATGTGAAAGTAGATCGGATGTAGATGAAGTATGTGGAGAATGGTATTCAAGGTGGTGTCATCGGATTTTTTATTGCAATTGTAATATAAGTCACTGAATAATATAAATATCTATTATATTTATTCGTTATTTATTTTTAAATAAATAAAATTTTAAGAAGAAATTTTATTTCAACTTTAAGTTTCTGGTTTTTTTTATTTTTAACAGAGTAATTATTTACAATCCTGCATTTTTTATGATCAAGATGCTTCGACAACAACAAGAACGCCTGTTTTTCGAATCAAGGGAACATATATTTATATTTGAATAGATAAAATCTTGATATTTTTATCCTTGAAAGCTTAAAAATGTGTAGGTGTGTATTATATGTTATTATGTATGTATTCTGTTGTATATATTTATTTATTTATGAATGTGAATAGAATGGAAGATAGTATTTTTAACAATGAACTATAAACTGTTGGGAAAAAGGACTTTGGAAAAATAAAAAAAATAAAATAAAATAATGTCCTGCATAACGGATTCTGTAATCTTAATTAAGAAATAGAAAAAAATATACATATATATAATTTAAGAATAACATAAAACCGCAAGCTTACGGTCGTGGGAAATTTTTTTTAGAATCGGTGAAAAAATAGCTGCCTGACCGCAAAATAAAAATTTGCTGTAATAATATAATTATAATGATAGGATAGCTGACAAATTATGATAATAAAATACAATTTAAACTGTGAATTTTACACATAAAATATGATAGTCATTATTAAATATTTTGAATTATAGTTTTTATATAAAATCTTAATGTCACTTTCTTTTAGATTTTCCTGCCTGCGATTCTTTGAGTTTTTGATTTCAAATAATTGTGGACTCGGTGACAGAAAATTAAACAAAATTATTTTTTTTCTTCTGTCAAATTTCTTTGTAATTCTTTCAGAATATGAGACAATAAAATTAGGTGGGAAAAAATTTTTACGGACCTTTCATCAGCTTCTGTCGATCGTTATCAGCACAGAGGATCCAAGAGTCGAAAAAAACGAAAATAATGAACATGTTTTTGTAAAAATATACTTGTTTTTTTATCACCAAATGTGTTTATAATTGTTACCAAACAATAGATAATTCAATTTTGTGGGGAAATATAATTATGATACATTATCTGTATAGAAATCCTAGACCATGGACGCGAAATTTTAAGTATAAATTTTTTTCCTTCACTTTTATGTGCTAGCGTTTTATCAGAAGACTTCTCTGAGAATCCTATGATTGTATAGATCATTATCAAACCTGAGAACTTTTGTGTCGAAAAATAATTCAAAACCATCAAAATCGAAATGATCCTGAAGTTAGCAGGCATTAAAAAATTTTTGAATTTTTGTTTTTCAACAACTCAATTGTAAAAAAATAAAATAAAAATACGCACATGTAAAAAATTTTAAAAACTACAGGTGCAATTTTTTCAAATATTTTTTTTTATGTTTTATCGTCTAAAAAAAAATCCAAAAATTATTAGACGTCCGCTAACTTCAGTATCATAAATCGAATTAGTATTTCTGTATCATCAAATTAAATCGTTATTTTTAATCTAAAAAATTAAAATAAATCAAGACACCAGAAATTTTGAATATAATAAGAATTTTGAGGAAGAAATTCTATAATTAGTCTATAAAAAACCGGAACTTGCTATCTTTTAAGAAAATCCATAGAAAATTCATTCCTGATAGAAATTTTTCGGACTTTTCTCAGAATAACTCTGAAAATGTCTTTAGAACTTTGAAAAAGTCTTTAGAACTTCAGAATTGAGTTTTTCAGAGAAAAGTCCGAAAAATTTCCACCAGGGATAGAAAATCCATAGAAAATCTATTAGAAAATCCACTGATCTACTTTATGAATAATTCAAGTTTCCATTTTAAAATCAATGCTGCTACACAATAATCACGTCTAGTAACTTTACTACGAAAAAAAACTCCCCAAAATTCCAAGATGTCTTCTCTCTGGTGAGCCAACTAGCGCTTCGACGAAGACCCACTAGTTGGCAGCATCGTCGTAGGGTCTAGTCTAGCAGACGTCGATAACGCGCATCAGCAATTTGATCATCCGATGGCCAAGCCAAAAAGTTATCCCGTCAACCTGACAGATGTCGCGGCAAGTTTCATCAACTTTCGAATCCCGCTACCGATAAAATTACTACAGGGAGCAAAGTTGCTAGGCAACTCGAAGGACGCCAATGGCGGTGGGCCCCCCAATGTTGAATTAATATTACCACGCTTGGGCTCTAAGAATATCTTTGTGTTTCTCCCTCTCTGACCTCCGGCTAGCATCAGTAAGTAAAGACCTTAGAACCAGCGGTGGTCTCTTTCACTGCCACTCCAAGTTACACCGCGACTCCGTTACTGTCTCCTGGTAGTTAAAAATTACATACATATATAAAATTTAAATATTATTTACTAAAAATACTCATATAATTACATTACATACATATCGTTTCAGTGACTGTCGCGTCTTCAAGTGCAGCCATCAGCTGGACCCATCATGTGTCCGCACTGAGTCCTTTCGCGCGCTCTCGCTCCAGAGTTGATAATTAAAATGAACGTACATACAATTACGTACCAACACAGTCTGTAATTTTCTTCGCTCTTCATAAATCCGCTCCGAAGAAACAAAAGTTTATTTCGATTGAGATCTGCCGGGTAACCGCGATCTCACCAGCAGTTGTAATATTTCCCTCAGTATTTATACGAGGAACAATTCAGCGGCGATAATCGTGCCAATCGTCGATTTTAAAACGGATTCCGATGTGCTCGGAAACCGGTTCTCGCTCCTTATGTAGGGGCATGCTGAGGAAAATACGCGGAGATACGAACTGAAGTGAAATATTTAAAAATATCCAGATAAATAAATAAGGTGTTGTGCCGAAAGAAAGTGCGGAGGTGATTAGAAAATTTTCGCCAACTTATCACGTGGTTGTGAAGTGGATACACTCCGGGACGAACGAAAACATCTCGAACAATAACAATAGCAATCGCAAACCGGAATAAGAATGGATGAAGAACACGAGACAGATGGAATAAAATCTCCGATAAAGAGACTTGGGTCCACCAGGAAATTGCTTGTCTTCAACAGTGAGTTATTTATTTAAATAAATATTTATTATTATTGTTGTTATATATTTATTTATTAGTCATAAAAATGATTGCGTGCGTTTAAGTAGAGGCATTATGTCAATTTCGGTGGGTCAATCTCTCCATTAAATTATGTATGAGTATAAAAAAATTGCCTGTGATTACACTGATATTCCCCTCGAGTATATTTATTTATTCGCGATGGATTGTCCTGTGAGTATTTTATTTATATTATACGCGATATAAACTCACTTGTCTTGTTATTATTACGTTGCATATATATTATATATATCGCGTGGGAATATTTTTCACACTGGGTTTTTTTTTATCGTGGTTAAACTTTTTCATTGATTAAAATTATATGTATCAGTCTATATCAACAGTAATTTATTTTTATAATAATGAATAAGTATAAAACTTGTTCTCGTTTATATTCAAATGCTGAATATTTTACAAGTTTTATTTTTAAATATAATTTATACTATCAGTAGTTTTAAATTATGTATAGTTATAAATTTTTATTCATAAAGTCTGCTTCCATTTCTGGAGTATTAAATATATATATATATACATATATATGGAGCGGCAAGTTAAATAAAATGCTATTGGTAGAAAAATAGCAGGTGCAATTTATTTGTCGAGGGTCATTTAATATACTGGCAAGTTACCAAAGATTCATTCCTTAAGCGATCTCATATGTATATGCATATATTTATTTTGTTTTTTATTCTGAGATTATAAAATGGAGGTGCACCAAAACAAGAAGGAAAAAGTGGAGTTGAAACAGCAGATGTTAAACACTAATAGCTATTTGACGTGATGTGATGAAATCAAAATCAAAAGGGATCCAAGTTCCAGGTATATTAAAGTCAGTCCCTGAAGTGAAGTGAAAGTCTGCTGGAATAAAATATTCATTGGTCGTTTTTCCCAGCGGATATTCCAATGTGCCAAGATAAGTGACAGCGACTGCCTCGTTTAATATCACAAAATTTTACTATTCATTTCTCCATCCATTTATTCAGACCGATCAATATATTTAATTACCGAAAATATTTATCAACATTTAATTATTTAAGCGTGTAGATGTATTTGTATACACGTTTTATGTACGTGAATATTCGAAGAGAAGTACCGAGTAAAGATCTCAACAGTCATGAACTTGGCCCGAGGCCTCTAAAAATGTTTCTTTCTATCACTCGTCTCGGCGATTCTTGTTCCTAAAAATAGAATTCCGCGGCATAAAATAACGAATGCGTTGCACATCATCAGCACAATAAGAGACAAGAGACAACAGTAAGAGAGTGAGAGGGAAAGAAACAGTTAAATGTATATAGAAACGTGTATAATATAATTTATACATAATCCTTTGATCAGGAGGATGGTCGGGTCACAATTCAACCCGGAATACTAAGTAACAAGTGTGAAGAAATGTAATATGGTATGAGAGATAAAGTATAAAAAAATATATATATACATACATACAATTTAATACACCGGTCGATAAGTTATGAAGCACTTTGAGCTGTTACACTATCCGGTGTATTGTATATGTATGAAATTTCAACGGGTGGATCTGGGATGGAATGCCGGCGTTAATGCATCAGATCGAGCAGAGTTGAGAGAAACGTTTAATGCAAGAGAGAGGATGGGAGAGACAAAGGTTACGCATGGAAGAGCATTACAGCCTTGAGATATTCATGGCGGTAAAGTAATTGGCCCGCTGGTCGACGAGAACCACTCACCGTGTAGTTGTGAGTCTCAGGACAATTTGAATCCTCTGTTACTGCGAGTTAACATCACCAGACCCGAGATATAGCAATAGCAAGATGATGCGCTCGGGCTCTTGGGGTTGCAGACAAGAACCCTTGACGGCAATTTAACCCGGGCCGCGGGGAGATAAGGGGGTGTTAATGTCGTTATTACAATGCACGAAGGCGTGTACAAAGTGTAATTGGAATGATCTGAGGGCTCACCAGCTCCTTCTACTTGTACCCAAACTCCTGAGGGTGATTTAATCATTTTAAGAACGCGTTTTTGGGTAAATTAACTCCCCATTTACTACCGCGATGTATCATTTCCTGAATCTTAATATTCAAGTGTCTAGACACTTACGCAACTTTCAGTTATTCATAATTTATATATATATTCACTCATCGCCCTATTTATAGCCATTACAATAATAATCGGCATGTAATTATTTATAAAACGCTAAATTTTATTATACTTTTAGTGTGTGTAGAGTAGAGGGAAATCTACACCGTCGACGGACGTCCCACTGGGGGTCTCAATGTTTCTTTTTATTGCCCCTAGATCACTGACCCCATATGGAAGATTTTTACGACGCCCATAATTCTTCATACATCGAGTTTGGCGTAAAACTATCACACCAACTCGTGTGCTAAAAAACTAAACTCTTTTAAATGCATAATAATAATAACAATAACAAGCGATAAACCACACAGCCAGTAGGTCATCTAAGTTTGCGTTATATCAAATTGTTTATACATTGCGGTTTTGGATAACGTTAAACATTCTTCCGGTATAGCTATCGTTGTCAACATCATTACACATATAATGTACATATGTACGTTGGTTATACGCAGCAGAATGATGTGATAGTGAGGAAGTTGCGCGCCTGCTCGGTGCTTATGGAGACACACTAAAAAAGAAAGACCGAGTGGGTGAGCGAACGAGGGAGAATGAACCCATGGATCCTATCGATCGCGCGAGACAGTGTCGTTGTACCACATATATGTATGTACATTACTAAAAGTAGTTTACTACATATATAGTCATCTAGTTGTTCTCTTGAGTTCACATGCCTGACACGCAGTCTCCGCATTACTCGTAATATCGGAGCTCCTTGGACGCTCGTAAAATCGCACATAAACTAAAATCTCTCCTTTATTTTCTGCCTCCACTTTATATGTATTCAATATCCCCCTCATAAGTTGTGTTCTTATACATATATACAGCATATACATTTTACCCGTTTAGCTGCGGTAAATTCTCGCTCCCCTTATCCTTAATACTTAAATTCTTCGCGGGGAGTTATCGCAAAACCTAACCAGCGCAACTCCGCCTCTCTTAAGTCAGGAGAGTAGAAATACTTTCTTTATTACTTAAACTTACTCTTTATTCCACGGGATTTATGCATATTCTTGTTCCTTTTTCTTCTTATATATTATTCATTATAACTCAACTGATATCACATTGTCTTTATATTCTCATTCTCGGCATTTTACTTCCCTTTGACGATTAAAATACGCCGACACACGCCGATAAGCTTATCGCTTTTACCCTCCTGGCGTTTGTAAGAATTTCTTTTGATGGTTACACAAACAGCTTGGAAAAATATTTTTTTCTTTTTTAATTTAACTTTAACTTTAACTTGTTATTTTTATTTTCATTTCATATGATTTTTATTTTGCTGGTTTATCCTCCAGTTTGTCCGAAGCCCGAGGTAACGGAAAGAATAAAAGATTCCGCGTGGCTTCGCTATTCGACGGTCTTTTGGTCGTTACGATGGACCCAGCATCTATCTATATATACAATAGGTATATATATATATATATAAATAAATAATAGAGAGGATTCAAGATAGAGAGGAAGACCTTCAGAGTCCGGAGGGTCGAGGAGGCTTACAGCTGTCCTTATACCTGACACTTGGCCACGTGCACATTCTCTCACCTTACTTTTACACATGCACACAAAGACACACGTACATATTGTGCACACGTGCTCACAGTGCTCTCAACTTGCCGTTAATAAGATCATTGTCCTAGAACGTGAGAGAATGGTATAGAATGTGTTGTAATGTCATCTCGAAAAGCCTTAAATAAAATTAAACGATAGCGAAAGTCAAGTCATAAGAATCGTGTGTTAATTTAAAAAAAAAAAAAACAATAATAATGATAGTAGTTTTTTTTTATTAAGTAAAAAAACTTTCCGTCATTTTATTAAGACTTTACTATTAAGATCAACCCCCGGCCATTATTTCTTTTCTATTTATTTTCGGTCGTAAAAGAACAAAGAGTGAAACTAAACAATAGCGATTATCGACTCGCTCCAATTATACTTGCGGTATCTAAGATTCCCTTTTGCGTTCATTCGAGGCGTCAACGAACTCCCAACTTCCATCTCCCGGCTTTACTCGAATTAGAGAAAAAATCTAAAGATTTACGAGGAAGTGCGCTGCCAGTGAATTAAATTTATAATATTATTAATATACACGTTTGTTTATATTATCTTGCTCCGTATTACAGTAATAGTAGTAATAATAGTTATTATATACGATAGATGAGAAAAAAAATAAGCGTGAGATTCACATGACTCTGATGTATGTAATTGATCTCAAAGGCATCGCGTTACTAATTAAAACGCATGGCAGATGATACAATTATACATAAAAACGGAGCGCCACTTTCTCACGGAGACGCTGAAAAACAAACTGAAGCAGATAAAAAAAAATAGTTATTATACCTCAGTTAAAATTTTTCCCTTGGTTATGTTTTTTTTCTCGTTTTCGTAATTATTTCTCTTGAGGTAGCTGACTCACAGTTATCTCTAGCCTATGTACACTCGTTAGCGTTTTGTCAGTATAAAGGAGACGTAGAAGAAGAAGAAGAAGTAAAATAGTGTATGTATAGAAGCAGAAGAAGTTCGAGAAGCGAGTGAGGGCGTCCGGAAATTCCGCGCCGGAAATAGCAGTCACTCGTGTTGTTTCATTTTGGGTGACAGAGTTGTCTTAGTAAATAGTAAAAATAAAAATCTGTCTAAGTTTTCTCCGTCTACATAAAATGTATAAGTATATGTAAATATAAATATAAATATCTATATCTATATGACTTAACCCCCGGAGCTTACGTTTCCAGACGACAACTTGACTCATCTTTTATCTCGTCGGTGTTGCTGCAGACTTACCCCCATTATCTATGCCCATTGACTCTACAGAGTTCTGGACTTTCTCACAGAAAACCTGGGAAAAATAAAAATATAAAGGCAAGATAAACCATGAAAAATAAAATAATAAATTATCGGACGTAAAAACTTGGAAATGAGTTGGAAATGTAAAAGCAATATGCGTACCCACGCTCCTTTAACTTTTCATTTAGCTTCAGCGCATGAATAAACAATCACTGGAGGAACTATTTGCAAGAAAGGACTTGCATAAATTTTTCCATAAAGGTGTATCAGGTATTTTTTGTCCGTTATCCTACAGGCTACAGTGTATCCCCTGGGGATTTAAAAATGGAGTTCAGTTTACCCAATGAAAACTGGTGAGTCTGCATGGCAATCCCACGCTCGATTACAGTCTTCATCGTCCACCCACCCAAGGATCTAAAATAATAATACTGTCGCCTCTGTCTCGTCCTCACGCTTGTGGCTATTTCACCGCAGATATTTTGCTTGATCGAGCATCCAGAAACGAGGAGAATTACCCGCAATCATCACTCACCTTGGATGTTCTATTCAGCAACCTCGTGCTCTTAAATCAATCAACTCTAGCTCTAACTCTTTGGTCCTGTATAACAGTAACTGCGAAAATAAATAAACCCAGTGTACTATCATGATAGCAATAAATAACCTGTCAAACTACGTCATTCGAAATAGTTCAAGGACTAGTTCGTCCCTATACATGTTAAGTAATGAAATTCGATACAGATCAATTCGACAGGACATTATTTATTATTATTGGCCAGGACAAATCAGTATTTACGTCCATAAACAAATAAAGAGAGCAGAGAGAGTTGGTATTAATACAGTGGACATGAAGCTGTTGTGTAGCTGGTTGACAAAATTAGTGAGGAGCAAAAGGCCGAGGGTTGCGTGACAGCCAGTGATTCAATGGCGTGGCAACACAACACGTTTGCACACAACAACACACATGTAGTTGCGTATACAAACAAAAACACGGGCATCCATCTTGTGAGTAAGCATCATCCACAAGTAAAGCGGGTAGAGTGGATTGGAGCCAACATTAAACAGCGAGGTGTGTTGGTGATTTCATCGACACTGGCTTGGTCTTTCACGTGTGCGCTTTCGAGTCACAGTCACGGTCACGCTTGGAGGGTTGAACCTCGCGGGAGCACGATACCGCTGACTGACTGGAGAAATAGAGACAGATGCCGAGTATGAAAAAGAGAGTAAGATGTATTATAAAATATATTTGAGAGAAAATGAAGAAACTAGATATAGTTTACATCAATTCCCCTCTATCTATCTCTAGCTCTACCTCTAGCTCTACCTCTACCTCTATCTCGGCTATACCTGTCGCTCTTACCTCCTGGTTACCTTTCTCTCCGCGCAAAAACCCATCGCATTGTCCTCTCCCTACCACCTACCCACAGCTACAACACCCCCGTGGCGGCGGTCGTTTGCCTGCAAATCGCGTGCACCTTCTTCTCCAACAACTTTTGTTATCTCTCTCTGGATCCTACCATCAGGTTATCAGTATCTCCTCCTCCCTCTGGTTACTCTCCTCGCATCGCAACCTTAATAAATCGTATCGTCGTTCTCTCTTTTATGACCCCTTCTTTACTTCCCACATTATTGCTATACAACTATTATATATATATATACATACTATAACTACACAACTACCAGGGGGAAGTTGGTTTAGTTCTCTGCTGCTTGGTCAGTTGAGTTCAGAAGCCTCTTCCCCGTGGATGTGCGTTTCCCAGTTAATTTTTCATACATTATATATAATAACAGTTCAGACACAGAGTCTAATATGGTTTGTGAGTTGCTCAGCAACGTTTAAAGCCTCCAGCTTGTGTAAACATTCCTGCTAATTCTCAATTCGTCAAGTGTTATCAGAATAAAATCTCATAGTGGCTTTGTGGATAATCTGCTGCCGCTGCTGCTGGAGAAAAAGTGATACAGGGGAGTAGCAGTAGTAGTAGTAGTAGTATAGAAGCTTATACTTTTACTCCCACTTCTTTTTTATTCGACTAGTAGTGAGTTTATAATCCGGAAGAGAAGAGTAGGAGCATCGGCGCAGCATCCGAGGGAAACGAGTGGAGGAGACGTTGAGCTGCTGCTGCTGGTGGTACTGCTGCTGCTCATGGAGCGTTGATGTTGCTGTTGAACAAAGAAGGTTGTAGTTTCGATGAGAGAGATGGTAAATCTGGTTGCTTGGCGACCAGCCAGCCATCTAGTTCGATCCCAGCCGGCCGAGGCAGCAGCCCGTGCACACCCTCCGAGTAAGGAGTAAGGAGCCGAGAATCGTGTTAGAACCATACAGAGCCGTCGACAAATTAAACCTGTGTTTCATACATACTTTGTACACCGATACTACTTTTATTTATCCCACATAACATATATATAACGCCCAGTATTAAGTTATATTTATTAATACGTACCTTAGCGGATATTGCGTCGAGCTTACGAGAATAAAAAAGTGTGGGAGTTGTTTTCGTTGTTTGAATCAGATGATTCGCCGCGGAGTAAACTCAGGGGATGATTAACTCGGCACTGAGATCAGCTCATCACAGCCTTGTTAATCGTGTTGTGGAAATAAAAGTTGTGTTAAAGATGACCCGATGACCGGCGAGCAGACACTTGAACGACCAAGATTACCCGAGTGCTCGTTACTTCCCTCTTTCATTCCATATCTATTCCGCTTGACCTTGCCGCGAACATGTGACTGGTGAATTTGTATTAGAAAAACATCACTTAATATTCATAGTAATTATAATTATAATAATAATTAACGAAATAAAGTGTTCATCTTCAACACCCGGGAAAAAAATAATTTGAAATTCCAATCGATATTTGCTTGTGCGAGTGAATAAAATCATCATGTTCCAGTGTATTATTCAGCAGAGAAACGGATGGATCCATCCATCCAGCCCTGACACCAAAGATGTATTTCCAGGTAGTTTATATTTATATATTTATACTGCACATAAATATTTATATAATTACCCATTACTTAAAAACTCATGTTTCTGTAATTAAGAAAACGTATAAATATATCTGTCATGCTGATGGATTTCTCTTTACTTAGAGATGCTGCGCGCTCGTAATAAAGATTAAAAAATAAAAAGTTGAGACAAGAGTTGTAGTTGTCTGCAGTAAAGGAAAACCCGGGCAATCAAGGGAATAACACATACTACTACATATTTACATACTTTACAGAATCTTTCGCCGGTTTCGATCGTAAGGATTATATATATATGGGGGACCCAATACGAGTGGTCGCGTGTTGGGAGTGAAACTCTCTGTGCGAGCGATGTGCGCGTTGTATTAAACGCAGGAAGCCGTAAATTGAACGTTTGTATATATGTTCATTTACACACACACATACACATATATTTACATTTGTATATATGTATATATAAAGAGTTATATAGACTTGTGTATAGATGAGTCAACAGCTAGTCGAGGGTTTGATGAGAAAATATCAATGGGATATTTTTTTGATAACTTTTATAGGCTGCTATTTATTAGAAAGTTACTCCAAAGATAAAAGACCATAAAATTTTTTACTTAATTAGTTTTATGATAATTTTACGTACTTGACACATTTACAATAGGATTAATCCGAATGATTACGGTGTTTACCCTAATAACAGACGTAAAATAGTGTCGCATGTTTTGTAGAAAGACAAGACACGTAATGTGTGGGTTTAAGTTACTAAATTCGCTTAACTGGTCATCATGCATGGGCACTTTACCGTAAAATGAAAAAAAATTAAATTAAAAAACGACTGAGTTTCCATTGTAGTGCGAGGAGGCCGTCAATTAGTTGATTATAAATAACAATTGCGTTGCTAATAAATGTCATAAGAGATAATATTACATTAACGTTAATCTTTCCTACGCAGGATAATTTCATTTGAAACAGTAAATTAGCTATTAAAATTAATGGCATCATTATATATAGTAGAGGGACCGGAGCTTATCGGCTATTAAATTAAAATCGAATCTCGGTGGATGGGTCCAGCGAGAAGCTGATGAGTTAGTCTATGGTATAATACTCTCTCAAATATATATATATATATAGCTAAGCCATACGCGGACGTGCATGATATTTGATCAGGCTGAAAGCCTGAAATAACGAGCGGGATTTCGTTTGTCCCGTTATTTTATCCAAGGGAGAATTTGATGAGTCCGAAAGCCGATAACGTACAAACCTCTCAGTCTTGATTAATAGTATACTTTCTTATTTCGCAGCATCCCAGACCCAGACATCGAGGATAAAAGTATCCGTTTATTACTATTATATATCAAGGATAAATTAATTCGTGTGTGCTCGCGGTCTTTTAATTTATATATTTTTTTTAATTGCTTTAATTATACACACTCCAGACGAGACTGCACACCACACGGTATAATTTGTGTAGGAATAAATTGGCGAATTTTATTTTTATTTTTATTCATGACAAGTATTTTCTCCGGGTAGACTTTTTTGTGTATGTTCCCTCGCCAGATCGATCCGGCACAATCGAATTAATTTAGCGACTCGGAGGTTCGCGCCGCGAGTCGCCGAACGCCGAAGGCGTGGTGTGATATCGAGTGGTGTGCAATGTACACGCCGAGTGGTGAGAGTACACAGTACAGAGCGTTTAAAATTTTTTTTTCCTCTTGATTATTCAAACAGGAAGGAAGTCGATCGAGAAATGCTGTTGCATATCAATCTGACGCCCTCTCTTGTCTTTTTATTTCTCTCGATCGAATATATATCTATTTATATTCTCGCTGATGGTCTAGCTTACTAGCTAGTTACTGGTACACTGGTGCACCAATATATATATATATATATATTGCATAACTATAACAAACTTTATTACGCTCAGCTCTTCCAGCTGCCTCTCCCGTATTTAATTCCCATTCTCTAGTACACTACACATTTCATTGTACATAATTTAGGTGCGCCACAATCACCAATTACTCCTCCCTGTAAATGTACATTATACGTAGTAGTATATCGAAACATTGTATCTCAAAATCCACTCGTCTCCAGCCATTCGTATCGATCTGATTAAAATTATCGCGCCTCTTCTGACAGCCATCCGCTCATATCAACCAAAACCTTTATTACTAATATCGATATCGACATATATTAATTATAGCCCGCATAAATTACCTTTCGGATGACAATGTCTTCCTAGTGACCAAATTAAAAACAACTGTCGAGTTTATTATTTTTATTATTAAATCATCGATGACGCCTCTCACCTAATTTCATACTTACCATTAACCAGGGCCATTACATTTATTTGTCTCACTTAAGTCGTCAATTCAGTCACACGGAGAGCAAGGTCACATATATTTGCTTAGAGCTATAAATATACCACCAAAAAGCATTTTAAGGCCCTTTGGAGTTGGAGAAAAATATAAAATAAAATAAAGACAGTAAATAACCGGTCATAAATTACTGGGATTATAAAAATAAAATGATATATTGTATTTATAAGATAAAATACGATTAGCGGATTAAAGACTTTTTATAATTTCTAATTTATATGACAATTTATTCATTGTGATATATAAATAATCCGATAATTTACATGTGCGACTTGCTCGTTGTTATTAAATGTATGGCTTTTAATAAATCAGGCGAAAATTATTAGTTACAGTAAAGTGATTAGTCCCTTTGATATTAATTGAAAGCTACAAAATATATATATCAAGGCTTAATAAATAACAGTCTTTATGTCTTTGTGAATTCACTGAGCTATTAAATTGTTTGGCTTAAACTTTACTCTACCAACAAACATAAGCTTTTGTAACTCAAACCATTAATATTTAATTTTCATGTCTATGAATTTACTATCAAAAACTTTCATTCACTTAAATATACCCAATAAAAATTTAACGACTTTGTCATTTTATTTTCTTCACTCCAGGTGTCTTTGACTTTTTAAAAATAAAATAATGAAATATTTTATCTTTTCACTGTAAAATACCATTAATTTTTTTTTTATTCAAATTTATTGCCGTACATTTCCAAGTTTATTTCAAACGTCTTGAACCGTATCGTGTCTACATTTATTATAAGTCTATTATCGTAACGAAAAAGTTGATCTGTCGAGTCGTTCACTATTTCTCAATCGCTATCGTTTAAAGCCTTGTACTGCTATACTCTATTGCTCGCAAATTTTAAATCTACACTCAGACTACATACATTAGTCCATTAGCTTATTATATATCTCAAAAAAATATATATTTCTTCGTCTTTCCTTTCCTCATATTCTCTTTCTCTGCATTATACATTACATTAGTTTACTTGTACTCAACATATGTATATAAATACATATATATACACATGTATGTACACATATTAAGTATGTAAGTAGCTGTGTATACACATTTGAGTCCGGTAATTGCGGTTAATTCTCATCGAGGAACGGCCTCTTGCCTCTTATTCTTATAAACGTCAGTCAACTCTCGCAAGTCGCGTCGCTTAGTTCGATTTCCGCGAACAAATCAAAATATAAATAATAATATTTAACTCATCATTCAAAAATAACAACAATTTAAACTATTAAATAAAATTAATGCTCCGAAATTCGTGTCGATAGCAACAGACATTCGGTTTAAAAAGTCAATACGAAATCTCTTGACGTGAGAAACTCGAATGATCCTCTTAGATATATATACATATATATATATATAAGATTGTTTTACGTCTGAGTTCTCAATACACGGTGTTTTTCACCGTTCTCTTGAGCTTGTTAATCGCCTTTCTCGCAAACCGTCAGTGTTATTTATGTATTTGTGTGAGAGTATATATGTGTAAATACACAGGACAGTTTGCTGATATATAATATATATATACGAGTGTAACGAGTTGAGAGTAAATAAGACTGAGTACATTTTGTAAGTGTGTATTATATTGCAGAGTGCACAGGTGGAGAGTGGAAAATACTTGTATATAAATATATATGTATAACAAATGTGTTAAGGCATATTTTAAATAAAAGTTATTTCTTTCTCTCACGGTTCAACGGAACAAATAAATATAAATTAAATACTGTAAACAAGCTCAAGATTTATCATATTTACCGTCTCAAGTGCTCATCAGTGTCGATATATTTCAATATCATGCGGGTTTTCGCTAAATCATTTCAATATTGTCCTTAATATCGCGAACTAATTGGAGCTAGACTACGAATTTTTTCGCTTAATTCAAATTCGGAGCAGATATTCTGTTCACAATAAAGTTTTTGTGAATGTCAAGCTTTTTTTGGCGGCAGACTTGACGTATATATATATATATATTTGCATAAAGTACGTGTGAGACGGAAATGCGACGCAGAGGCGTAATATAGCGAAAGACGAGGTCTTAAGAAATTGGCAGAGAAGCTACGTCGGGTAATATGTAATAGTGTTGAGCATGAGACGTTAGTTTAACTTTAAACGACATTTCTGTCAGTGCATATTAAATATATATATTATAATAACATAATATAACGATAATGATGATAATGATGAAAGTGAAGTCGAGTTGAGTTGAGCTGACGGTAAATGGTTTAGTTGACAAGTCCAAGGTAAAGCGAAGGGAAAAATCTAAAATACATACGGCGAGGAGGTGACGTTACGTGGTTTGTATTTTGTGAGAATAAGACAAACGACGTAGACAGGAACTCGTTGGTGTGTATTATATGCCAGTGACGACAGTAGTGATCGGTTTGGTAAGTTAATATAAGACGGTAGACGGTACCACGGACGAATGTACGAATGTACGACGTTGAATCGTGATTGGAAACAAAGATTAGCCAAGACAACCGAGAGATGTTTAAACTGTCATCCGGTAGACAAGAAAGGGAGGCTTGGACTAAAGGTATAATGCCTGTTTATAATATATATAACTTAAGTATTTATCTATATATTTATTGGATTGTATTGTTATTATTTTTTTTGGTATCTAATTTGTATTCACTCAGCCGTGGAATACTTTTTTTTTCGCTGGTATAATGATGATTTTTGTACGAATTACACAATTGGGAAGGAAATGAGTGGGTTGTGTAAAAAAAAAAAATAATAATAATATTTATAATAACAATAATAAATGAAACAAATAATGAAACGAGGAAATATTTGTGTTTTTATGCAATCAAAAGATTTTGTGTTACTTTTGATAGTTTATTTTTAGTTATTCTTATTTTATTCCTTTTCATTGGCCTCCGCTACTGTATAATAAGACATATATTATATACATATATACATGTATGTGTGTGTATTTATTACATTAACTTGAGAGTTCCACGATTTTGTTTGAATGGAGTACAAGGAAACGCGAGATTATACTTTCAAAGCGTTTCTTTTTCGGTAGTTATGTATCCCCATCATCAAAAACTTCCAGACTGTTTATTTACGAAGCGTATAGCCGATGTCTGGATGGATTATCAGGATTTCGTGGTGGATGGAAGGAAGAGTATCCACGAAAAAAGGTGGGGTATGAGGAGGGAAGAGGATAAGGGCTAAGAGAGAGGAGTAGTCGCCATATGTTTGACGATAACATCAAATAATATAATTCCTGTGTAGTATGTACGCTTCGGAGTAGAGTTTAGTGTGAGACGAAGATGAAGAAATAAAAAATATAAGAGTGAAGAAAAAAAAATCATGAATAAGGCATTTGACCATCTCATTGGTGAACACGCTGGTTTATAAAGCTTAGAGAACTGCTGTAAGTTCCGACCAGAGCACACCAGAGATGTAGAAAGAACTGAGTGATGAATCACGTAAGATCGTTATCGATCCGGCAGTTGGAATTGCAAATTGTCAAGCACCGAATGACAATGAGAGCAGCCAGACCACGTTTAGAAGACTTTTAAAATCAATGACATTCGATTTTATTTTTTTTACATTTTTTTTTTTATTTTTATCTGCTCAAACTTGTGCCTTATTATTGTATTTGTTTGTACTTTCTATTTTAGCTCCATTGTTCTGCTGAGATAATGATAGTTGAGTCTATGATGGCCACTTATTCACTGCCGAGATTAAAAATCCACAAAAAGTTAAAAGTTTGTAGAACAAAAGTCTAGAGCAATCTCTCCTGGGGTTTGTCCTCCCAAAAGTTCGGACAAAATTCATCCTTTATTACCCAGATTAAGTGTGAGGGTGACTGCTGGCTGAAACTCTCGACTTAACCGTACGTAAGCTTGATGAATCATGGGTTCGTTGGTTGTTGTCGTCGAAGTTGGGACAAAGAAAAGGAAATCGATACCCAACTTATACTCCAGGTCGTTGATTCTTTACTTTGTGTGCAAAATGTCTGCTCCGATTGTATTGTGCAGCTAAACCACTTGACAATAAATTCAAGTTAAATAAAAGGGATAGCAAAAGTACTAAGTAAGTTAAACATATGGCCAACACATGCCTATCAGGATGACCAAGCTGATGAAATATGTCTTCTTATGAAATGTTGGTAAAAAATAAACTAAGAATTAAGACAAAATAAAAGAGTAAAATAAAAGAAGAGGAAACAAAAAGTAACAAATTATACTACACTATTTTCTGCAAAAGTCTTTGAGTGATTTCGCGAGCGGACGTAATTACAGCGAGTTCTTGAAAGCCAGAAAAAAAGATGAAGAAAAAAAATAATAATAATAAGAAGGAGTGGATGACACATTTTTCTTTGCCTTTATGCTCCAGACTGTGTGGGTGTATAAAGAGAGCAAACAACTAAAAAAAAAAGCACCGACATGCAGAGAAGGACGTTTGAATGAATGCGTGTGCCGGAATACAAGGGTGGCGACGATAGTAGTGGTGAGGGTGGTAAAATAAAAGAAAAAAATCGTAAGTGATTTCCACGTGGGATCCCACCGAACGGCGAAATAACGAGAGCTGTTTGAAGCTTCTACTGCGATCGGTCTCCCGAAAAGGCTCCGTCGCATTTTTCATCGTATATATGTACATATATATATAAACGCGACCCTTCTCTTCCTATATCCATTTTCTTTTTTTCCCTGTTCTCTTTCTTTCTATACTACCTCGGGTCTCGTGAGCACTTTTAGCCACCAACCCCACGTGTCTGTATTTTCGGGCAATATTTACCTCAGCTTACCGGCATCCGGTGAGTGCAAGCAAGACAGAAAACATATATATATGTACATAGGTATATATATATTCAAGACCGGCACGTCACATATGTGCACGGCAACTCGGTGAGGGCGGCGAGCATCAATACCTCACGGCTCGCTTCAACCATATTATTTTAATGTTCTCTACTGCACCCAGTGGAAACAAAAAAATTTAATTACCTGTTGTACACAATGTAAAAAATTATACTCATTATATTATTCAACTCTTTTGTCTTTATTAAATTAAATTAATAAAGTTTTTTAAAATAATTATAATGAGTATGAATATGGAAATGGAGATGGGCTTTGAGGAGAGAAAAACTCAAGTCACGTGTGTAATTTAAACGGGCTAAAATAATAAGAGAACCGCGCCCAAAAGAGATGAATCGAGTTATATTATTAGACATCGGGGAAGACCCTGAAGTGATTCTGTTGGTGTGAAGAGTAATATAAGTTATGGGTTTCTTTTAAAAGTAGTTCCCGGTTGGACATGTGAGACCCCACATATTGAGCTCAGGAGTCGAAAATCGACAACATTTATGTGCGTCGTCTATAATAAGCCAGTGAAAGAGTTAGTTGGTGGATGAAATGAGGTAGTAAAGAGACAGTAGTCCAGCAGACGGCGTTCCCCGTTTAGTTCGTTGCCCCTACTTCTCTTTTGATGCCGGCTGACGGCGCATTATTATTCCGTTAGCCGAGCGGAAGTTCGTTGTTGGGTAAATGCAACTATAGATTCGATATTCCCCTTTTTATTTAATGTACCCGATAATAATAATAATAATAACAATAATAAATAATAATAACAGCGTCCATCGTGTATATAATGGACGTATGTATGTTTGAATTGCGCTTGGCTAAATATTTTATATATGATTTAATATACTGGGGTGGTATATTAATAAACCTCGCGTATTGATGCCAAGTTAGTAATAATAATATTTTATTTGATGTTTTCTTTCAGATATAAGGCTGCAGTTGAACGAGCAGCTGAGATGTCTCGACGTGAGAATGGAGTCCCAGGTGGCCCTGGTCGCCGAATTGCAAGACTTCTTCCGCAGGAGAGCGGAACTCGAGCTCGATTACAGCAAATCCCTCGATAAAATGGCTAGAAGTATACAGATGAGACACAAGGAGCAGAAGCAAAAGTAATATTTCAACTAAAATAATTGGTTTTTTAAATTTTATGTCGAATAACAAATAAAATACGGCTTCTTTTGAGGTTTCTTTTCCTTTTGCACTTATATAATAACTTGTACCCACCGGTCCTTGAATAATACCCGCAGCTACATTGAATAAATAATAAACGTGTATACATAAGCGTACTTTCCTTTACCTTTTACATACTAAATTGTTTTCACACGTTGGTGTTTGTTCAAGGAGGGAGCAATGGCCACTGTTCTCAAGCTACGCATGCTGGCAGCAACTTGTCAATGAGACCAAAAATCTTAGCCGTGATCATGCCGCACTCTCTGAGGTATACAGCACTCATCTTGTGGGAAGACTTAATCAGGTTATCGAAGATGTTCAGCGTATATACAGACGCGTATGTATCACATCGACAATTTCATTATTATTATTACTGTGTAGATATAATTTATGATTTTAATAATGATTTAAGTGTCGGGAAATTGGATACGAGACACATGAAGAGATCTTGAGGGTTCTTCACGAGCTTCATACCACAATGAAAACTTACCACGCTTATCAAGCAGAGTCACGACAGGCAGAGACTAAATTACGTGTTGCCGAGCAGCAGCGCAGCAAACTTGAAGTCACAAATGTACCGCCAGAGAAGCTTGCACGTAGCAAGAAATACAAGCTCATTGAGAAGGAAGTGACTAAGGTTTGTATACCTGTAATAATTATGCTCACTATTTTTTATATTCTCTTAAATATATACGTATATAGTACGAGTAAATAGACGAAGAAATAGAATCCATTAACAATGAGAACAAGAGAAATGAGTGAAATGGAAAAAGCGACAGGAGCTTTTGTTCGAAAATAATACAAGACTGACAGCGACGCGTCTCTTCACTTATGGTCACTGATTGCTCTAGCAGACGACTGTACGAGGGAGAGAATTGACGATAGAGAATAGTGTATAGTAATATATATATACCATATATATAAATATATATGTATGAAGTATTCACGATGGCCCTTGACACTGGAAAAAGGTCGAAAGCCCCGAGCAACGTACTATCGATTGGATTCAAAAAAATTTTCACGTCGTTTACCCAGCAACTGTACATTTTATCTCGAGTGTTCTGTGTACATTCATAAAAAAATTTGTTGATGTAGTATTTAAAAAAATGGTATTCCAATGGATAGTAAACCTTTTGTCAAGTTCACATCGACTATGTCACGTGCACGAGAGTTGTAACAATCGGTAAATACTTAATGGGTTCCAGTAAGTGCCTAGATTAAGATCGCGCCTGGGATTTCATTGAATTATCAATTCGCATCGGGCTGCGAGGGCGTATGACGCAATACAATTACAGTTATTGAGTAAACTGGGACTGTAATATTGAAGCAAAGTGATGGTGCATACAATAGTAAGCGGTTAATCTCTTTTATATATTCAAGTATCAGTTATACGGCTTACGATTTGTGAGCTCTGGCGTTTTTTCAAAGACTACTACGTCGTAGTAATCTCAAGCCTCGTTCTATTCAGATAAAACGAGGCCAGGGGTTCGTACAAAAAAAAAAGCATCGTAAAAAAAGAAAAGCTATCTGGCACGGAAAATATTCAGGGCAACCGCAGGATGTCCGAATTAGGTACTTGCGTCACCAGTTTGCCAATTGTTCCGGTGCCCACTTTTTGCCACTGCTTATGTTCCTATATATTATTTAGCTCAGTCCCTCTTCTCTGTCTCACTCGCTCAGTGGTTCTCCCCAGACCCTGTGTCTCTGTCAGTGAACCACCACGAGGACCCAATGACCACACAGCCAACAGTTTGCTGGCTGATGTGCGCCAGCTTGAAGGGTTACATGTCTACATATATACAGCACTCCACATGACGTACAACTCTGAAGAGGCGCCTCGTATTCCAGCCGTTTCTTTTTCTCGAAAAATTTTTTTATTATCATTACAAGGCACTGAGCAGACGTCCGGAGATTTGAGTACAAGCGATCGTCCAACGGTTTCTCTTAACTCCCTAACGTTAATGAAAAATAAACAACTGTGGTTTAGAAGGGAGTTTCTCCAAGTAGAGTTAATGTCAAAACATGTGGTCCTTATGCCCTGACGATGATAATAATTATTATGATGACGACGATGAGAAGGAGGAGGAGGCGAATGATTAACGCACGCGTGAAACTCCCTCAACGCGATAAAACAACCACGTACATACCCAGCTCCGAAAAAACTTGTTATGTGAGAATGAGTTTAAAAAAAAAAAAGGATAGTAGCTTTAATACTATTACATATCTGTCCGCATACATTATGACTTATCCTCAACCCGATGGGTTTTAAGACATGACAGAATTTATCGGTTGGATATTTTTATCACTTGTCTGCTGACAGCTTTATAAAAGCCTTATTCAAGCTTTTAAAAAAACTAAATAAATAAATAACTAACACATGAAGTGATTGCGCAAACTCTCAGTAAAATTAACCGAGTCAATTAGTATGTATAGTTATATCTTACGCTATCTAGGGACGGGCAATTCATTAGAGTAACAGCTGGCTCGTTTGATCATTATTACGATTAAAATCTCTCTCAATGGTGATATCTCATTTCAGAGAAAGAACAAATACACGGAGGCTAAACTCAAAGCACTCAAGGCTAGAAATGAGTACATTCTTTGTCTGGAGGCGTCCAATACAACGATACATAAATATTTCGTTGACGACCTGTCGGATCTTATTGATGTAAGTACACGTTTTCTATTCACATAATACAAATAATGTGCACACTGTAATATTTACACACACACGCGCGTAGGTTAATATGTGCGTTAAATTGATGAGTTCATTGCTTCTATTTCCTCAACGTTTACATACAAATAATTTTTTTTCCCTGACATTGATTGTGCTGACTCGTTCCATCAGTATTTATATTTGTATTTGTGTTTACTTGTATTTTTATTTGCAGTGTATGGACTTTGGCTTTCACAATTGCATCGCACGGGCATTGTTGATGCACTGCAGCGCGGAAGAGGGAAGGCAACGGTCGTTGCAAACGAGCGCCGAGCAGCTGACAAATACTATTAATGCTTTAGATTCACGTGCAGACAAACAGCGTTTTCTCGAGTCACATCATGCGGCGTTTATGATCCCCAAGAAGTTTGAATTCCAGTGCCAGCGGGGCGACGAAACTCCCGAGCCGGAGCTACAAAAAATACTCCACTCCGAAATGGAACAACGATTAGGGCAGTTGCAGCAACGCGTAACCTCACTGAGAACCGAGTCCGAGGAAGTGTGGAAGACCTTAGAAACAGCTGAGGCCAGTCTTTTAGAAATGCTTACTGCCAAGGACTATGATTGCTCGCGATACTTTGGTGAAAATTGCATGCCAACGTCCAGGCCACCTGAGACTGTGCAGATCAAATTACGCGCCGACAGGCAGGAAACCGAAGAATTTTATCTTACGGTATTTTTATTTCTTTTTGTCCTTCTTCTTCTTCTTCTTCTTCTTTATTATGTACTGACTTTATAAATAGGATATCGGAGTATTTAAATGACTCGGTATTTTTTTTTTTTTACTTTATCTTTGTACTTTTTTTTGTACAGAAATTTCGGGAATACCTGCTTGGGACATCGCGAATAGCCAGACTCGACGCTAAACAAGAATACATAAGACAAAGTCTTCAGGATGGCTCTAATGGAAGCCCAAATCCGTCTATCACGACGTCAAAACAGAAACAAGCCCGCAGAAAGAGAATCGGACGACTGCAGATGAACGGGCAGCCGAAATTGTTTGGCGGTTCACTGGAGGAGTATCTCGAGAGCACAAATTTAGAGATTCCATTAATAATGAAGAGTTGTATAAGGGTAATAAATCTGTATGGTCTTCATCATCAGGGGATATTTCGAGTATCCGGCTCTCAAGTCGAGATAAATAACTTCAGAGAGTGGTTCGAACGGGGTGAGGATCCACTCGCTGACGTGACAGACGCCTCGGATATTAACAGTGTCGCTGGGGTATTAAAACTCTACTTGAGAGAATTGCGCGAGCCTCTCTTCCCCATTATTTATTTCGAGCATCTAATGGAACTGGCGCAGCTCGAGTCGAAACATGAGTTCGTGTTGAAAATGAAACAACTGATATCGAGCTTACCGAGGCCAGTTGTTATAGTAATGCGATATCTGTTTGCCTTTCTCAATCATCTCTCGGAATTTTCGGATGAAAACATGATGGACCCGTATAATCTCGCTATATGTTTTGGCCCGACACTGGTACCAGTACCCGAGGACAAAGACCAAGTTCAGTATCAGAATCAAGTTAATGAGCTGATTAAAAATATAATAACACTGTGCGAAGAAATATTCCCCGATGACATCGGAGGCATTCAGTATGAAAAATACATCAGCAGAGAGCCCGACGACGTGTAAGTAATCAACTGATAGCTTCAATATTTTATTTATACGTTTTTATCCAAGTAAATGTCAAATGTATGACACTTGAAAGACCGCCACTGTGTATTCTATAAATTGAATTTCTTTTGCAGTGACGTTGGTGACTCTCCAACGGATCAGGTTCAAGAGGATATGGACTCTGAAGTGTATCCATCAGAAGATGGTAAGTAAATATATTCATATATTTATTCATATCAATGTACTCTACTCAATTGATGTGTAACATAATATTTAATGGCGTGAATATATTTTTTGCCATCCTTCAGAGTCGGAAAACTTGGAGGCAACAGCACAATTCGATTTTATTGCGAGATCTGAACGTGAATTAAGCTTCAAGAAAGGCGATACTCTGACACTTTATATGCAAGTAAGCTACGACTGGTGGCGCGGCTCCGTAGGCGGAAGAGAGGGTTTGATTCCTGACAAATATATCATGCTCAAAATAAAGTAAGTGTTTTATTTTCTTCAACTTAAAATCATCATCTGTTTATTGTTTTTTTATTGCTGGATATTTTTTATTCTCTCATTCGATTATCTCGGATGTATATTTATATTAATGTATAAATGATGTTATCAATATTAACTGACAAGTGATGTAATGGTTTTCCAGGGACGAAGAGCGAGACAAAGAGCTGCTGAAGTCATCAAGCGAAGAGTCGATGCGACGGAGAGCTTCGAGTTCCGCAGACAGCGCGCCATCGAGCAACAACTCGCCGTTGATGGCACCAACAAATAATCCGAACGCGTGGCCGACCGTCAACACGTCGGATGTGATAACAACATCGTCTTCCGGTGGATCCCAGCAGCATCACTCTGACGTAATCAATACCAACAACACCTCCGTGATCGGCAACAACGTAATGCCGGCAACAGGAACCGCGATGGCGAATGCAGTAAATGCCTGCATATCGTCATCTCAAGCGATCATCAGTCGAGAGGTATTGGAAACCACCGTTTAGCACTCATCAATATTTATTATTTATTACTTTTATTTGTTGTTCTTTTATTTTATTTTAAATGTTACGTTTTTTTTTTTAATTTATGTATATTAACTACATTATTTAAATCACGTGTCATGAGCCTCGCTGACCGCAAGGTGCATGTTACTCGTTTCCCGCAAGCTGTAAATTAAATCAATACTTTATAGATTATATATTAAACTAGATTTAAAACAAAAAAAAATATAATATTAATAATGAACAAATAAAATAAATAAATAAATAAAAGCCGCGAATTTGCGGCTTATCGTGCCAAGAATGCATTAATGCGACTGCACAATTATGCACTGCTTATATTTTATTATTACACGCGTGGTTTGCAATGCCATAGCTTCTTATATACAGTGATATACATCTACATATATATATATGGAAGCGGATCAGTAGCTCACAATAAATGAGACTGACCGCTTCTTCCTACGCCTACTCGATAAGACTGAATTTTAAATTCAATAATAAACACTCTTACTTTATGACAATTTACTATTACCACAACTTCTATAACTATAACCACTACTATTATTAATATTAAACACCATGAATGGAGTGATTAAACCCTAGATGTCTAGTTTATTAATTTATTTTCTAAAGATTAGCACAGTACATTTTAGCTCATAACACATTTTGTACGATACATTTGTAAATAAATAACTATAAATCTATAAACAAAATATATATATATTTATAAAAACGACTTGCTGGACCACGTGCTCTGCATGTTTTACAATAATAATATTTATTATCTAAACATCTATCGGCCTTGATATCGATTGTCACTACAAGCTGCCACTGCTCATGGATCACCCTTTACTATTATTGGTTGGGCGTATTTTTAAATGAATATTTTTACAGATTTATGTTTAGTCAGGGTGTTAAATTGGCTAGCACCTGGCACCCGACACCTCTATCACGAGGGTCCCGTTGTCTTAAACTGGACGGAATAACTACTCAACGTAATACTAAAAACTGTTCGACAAAACTGCTACCTCAGTGTCTCTATTTGTGTCTATACTGTGTGCGTGTGACCCTAATTTTGTTTATTACTTTTATTTAATACTAGTTTCATAAGTTTTATTATTACTACCACTACAACTACTATTATTATTTTATTTTTTTTTGTTATTAATTGTCAATGTCGTTTTGCGTTTTACTATTTAATACGTTAACACTTGGATTTAATTGTTAATCACGGAGGGGAGAGTGGCGCATTGACTGTTCAGTTGGTTTGTGAATCCTAGAGTCCTGTAGAACAAACTCAGTCTGTAGATGATGAAGGTGATGGTGATGGTGATGATGATGATGATGTTGTTACCAATGGGAACAATACCAAAGGATGCATCTTAGCCAATGGATTGTCATTGACTAAAAGTATAGGTGAGTAAAGTCACGTCATTATGCAGACCACTCCCCTTCTCCACAACCCAGACCCCCTATTAAATTTTCTTCGCATTATTTCATGCTAATCCTCATTAAACATAATGTACCTTTGTTAAATAATTATTAAATCATCGACCACACCCGCAACCCTAAGAGATAAATCCACTAGGTATTTACATATATTTACCTTTCATATATTCACTTTTATTGTTGTTTGATATCTGTTTTTATTACATGTTATTATAACATACGCATAAATTAGAACCCGCTCAGTTTTGCGAACAGTTTTCTGCGATTTTAATTAATCATTTTTTTTTTTAATACACATTATTAGTAACAAGCATGTCTTAATATTTAAATTATTTAAAATAAAGTATTTAAGATCAATGTCAGCATGATCTGTAGAATTTAATCATTTTTTTTAATTGGTTTCGAAGAGCTTCCTGCTACTCCTTAATTATGTTCTCTTTGCTTATAATTTAATTATAATATTTATTATTATTATTATTATTATTATTATTATTGGTATTATTATTATTTAATTTACAACTAAAACACTGTCGTAAATAATAAGTAAATATAATAAATATATGTATATATTTAATTGTAAATTTAAAGTGACTGTGACTCATGGTCTTTAATTTTGAATTCTAGGAACAGACGTCAGTGAACCCGAGCAAAATGATCTCGAGTCCAGGAAACGAGAAAATACATCCCACGGATCAGTTTCAACTACAGTCGAGCACGCCTAATGACGAGAGTGAGAGCGTTAATGATTTCTTGGACTCCCTTTCTACGATGAGCGATCAGGCGAATCTGGATGACGTTGATGATCAGAATCAAGACAACCAAATTTCATCATTTAATGCCGGTGGATTACGGGGATCAGGTCGTAAGCAATGGAAATCACAAACTATTACTGATAATAATACACAGCCATCAATACAATTGAATGATAATAATAATGAAAATGATGATAATAATCAAGAGGCCACAACATTTTCAGCAAACAGAGAGCTCTGGCAGAAGCGAGCAAACTCTCAGACACAATTGACTCCGCCAGTTCCACCGACAACACCCAAGAACTTCCGCGCTTCTCAAGAGTTCCGCGAGATGCGTCAGAAACACACGCCGGACCTCGTAATGGATTTGCCACTGGCTGCGCAAGATGCCAGCAAAAAGTCTGCGTCATCCAGCAGCTTGAACAGTTCAGATGAAGAAAATTCTCTTGTTCCTCCAACTCGCAACGGCTCGGAAAAATCCCCCAGCAATGGACCCGAGTCCCCGGACATGAGCACCGCAGCCGAGCGGTTCGCGAAGCAGAACCAGTGCACGCTGAAAAAAAACACAAAGTCTGGGACAAATGCCAACAACTCAACGGACACTGGCAGGATAAAAAGTCTCGTGGGCACCGACGGCGAGATTAATGACCACGCTGGTAATATTAAGGACAATATTGTGAGATCTGCAAGCAATAACGAAATATCATCAGACAACGTTCCGTTACGTTCCCCGCTACCTCCTCGCTCGACTCCGATGATTGCCGCAAAGTTCGCGGACATGCGGCTCACTGGCGGCAGCCAACAGGTGTCTTCCTTCAAACCTCAGGTTAAGGTCAAGCCGACGATTCTCCGCAAGCCCGTCGTTCCCTTTCCTCATCCTCACATGAGTCCCGAGCTCGCGAGAAAAATCGAAAAACAAGTTCAGGGTACTGATTAGTAGACTAGCTCATGATATTTTTAAAGGCTTCCACATTTTATACCGCGACGATAACGAATGATTAAAATAATGAGTGATAATTTGTATTTTAAATATTATTGGATGCTCGTTGAATGGATTTTTTATCGTGAGATCACATGTTTTTATTGATAAATTTTAAAAATAAGATCGAACACCATTTTAAATAGTAGCAAGATCTAGAGTTATACTTTTTTTTTCTTAATGCGGTTATTTTATCCACTGACCAATCCGCCCAGATTATCTTGCGATACTAAATATGTCCGTAGATTTTACTGTATTATTTTCCTATGTTATTTTTTCTTTTTTTTTTATAATCGCTAGTGTAAAAAATACACAGTTGTATTATTTTTTTACCAAATGAACTAAAAACGATCTTTTCTAGTCGTATTTCACTGTATTGACCCTAAACAAGTAAAAAAAAATATTCGTAAATTACATCGAAGTAACAAATAAACGCCACATTTTAATTATTTTATATTCATAAATTTAAAATAAATATTATAATTTAAGCTTAACACAACTTATATATTTTATTGAAATATTTTTTAAGTCTGTCGTAAAAAAAAAATTTACCAGCATCAAAACTAATGCACATGAGAATTAAATTCATGTCCATCAGTGCGTAATAATTTTTTACGACTTTGCATTTTATTTAAAATGATAATAATCATAAATATATATAAATATAATAATAAATGGTGCCCAATAATAGCAGACTAGTATCTCATATTAATAATATATAATAATAATGTAATCTATCTTATTTATAAAGTATACGACCAGCCGATGTTCGATATATATATATTTATATATCCATATATTCATTATTATTATTATTAATTATAATTAAAATTATAAATGAATGTAGCAATTGTAATTGAGACAAATCTCATCGAGACTGGGTGATAGCCGATTGGCAAAAACCGTAACTAGTTTGTAGCCACTTCCCTTTTTTAAAAGCAAACGAATAGACCACGAAAATTAATAATAATAAATAATTTTTTCTCAATATACAACTCGATACTTTACAACGACTAGTTAACTCGTATAACTCATACATAAATTCAAATATATATTTAAATAAAATCATATATTATTATTATTACATATTCCATATTACAAAACATATATTCATATAACTAAATATCTACACTTAGTCATTAAGAATAAATAGTTTATGATATAAAATATATATTAAGTGACAAAATATATTCTTTGATAAATGTTTCTTCGAGACATTTTAGTAAACTCTTTTTATAAACAAGAGTTTTAATTATTTATAAACTGGTCCATATTAATAATAATAATAATAAATATATTACTGACATTTATTAATTGTAATCAATTACTGTATTAATTGGCTATCGATAGATAAAAGGTTGTGTCTAAAAAATTTAAAAAAAAACCCACCGCAATAATATTTATTATAAACCAAAGCATTACAATAAAAAAAAACCCCGCCGCTTATTATCCCCAATAAAAAAACATATAATTGTATGATATATTAATGTTGGTCTTAAAAAATATCACATGTATTTGTTTTTAAAAATTGTTTTATTTAATATTAATTATGAATTATTAATAATTGATTATCATTAACGTAATTAGTTTATAAAATTTGAATTTAAGATATTAATTATCTGTATAAAACTAAAGAGTAAAAATGATTTTATACTTTAAGTGACGAGACGAATTGATAATTGTTTATAATTATAAACTTAATTAATTTGTCATTTGAAATATTATTGAATTGAATATTATATAATTGATATTGATGATTGATGATTGGAGCAAATATATAAAGAAACGAATTATATCTCAAAGGGCTTTTATACTAATGTTAAAAATAAAAGCCCATATTTAAAATTATATAACAAATATAAGTAAATAAATAAAGAACAGACTGTAATAAAAAAAGTATAGTTTAGTTTATTTTATTTGAATTTTCCCTCTTATCATTTCCATCTATAGTCCACCTATCAGCTGTTTGACAGAACAGAGAAGCGAAAAAAATTGATATTTATCTGGTGCAGAGCTGAGTCATACGTCAGTTATGACAGCCGAAATTCAAGTTTAATTTGTAAATTATAAATAGTAACAGTAATTGCAATAATGTTAATAGTTATTGTTAGTAAATGAATATTGTTATTATTAATTGGTACCATAAAAGCATAATGCATAAATTTAGAATCAGAGGTGTGGTTATAAAATCAATAGCAAGTGTTCTCATTTATTTTAACCTGAAAAATTTTATATCAATACAAAGTCATTATGTGATTTAATTGCACTAGGTATGATTTTATATATTAATTATTATATATATTTGTTGACGTTTATTTTTTTAAGTTATTTATAAAAATATTAATTTTTTTAGATGCCATGAATTTAGAAGTGAAACAAACTGACGTATTTATCAGCAGAATGTCGTAGAAATGGAGGTAAAAGATATTTTGAATAACATATTTGGTCAAGATAGTATTAACGAATTAAATATACCAACGAGCACTAAATCAGATGACAATTCCAGGTAATCATCATTTTTATTTTTTTATGTCTGACACCGAAATCAGCAGACGTCTGACAGTTTTTTGTAAACAAATTACGAGTTTCAAAAGAAAGTTTCATTCAAAAATGTGTACATCAATTTTTAAAAACTCTTAGTCATAATTTTCAAAAATTATTTGTATGAATATTTAGTTTTTTATTTGAAAATTCAAAAATTGGCGGGCGTCTGCTTTCCAGTTTAAAAATACGATTCAAAATAAAAATATTTGAATGAATGTTCTGATTGCCAGTTCCTGTGTATGTTTAATTAGTAAATCAATTATTGGATAAGCGTAAAAATAAATTTCAATTCTTGATTTATAGAAAAGATTTAGTTTTTTATTAGAAGACGAATTTTTAAGGAAACTGGCAACTGGACTATTTAAAATTTAATAATTTCTAACCTGCTGATAATTTTAACAGAATACAGCAGAGTATCAGCTTTGCTAAGGATCATATACAAAAATTTCTATCGGAAATCAACAAAAGCGAGGTAGCAGATGACACTAGACCTGGCAGGATAGGTCCGAAGCTGGTACGTTTTGACGTATCAACACACCACGGTCTGATAATAGTGTCTCCAGACCGGCTGAGCGTAAATTCTCAGAGTAACTTCAGCACACTGCGAGCAAATACTGGTTTCTACGAGGGAAAATGGATGTACGAGCTGCAACTGGGTTCGAAAGGAGTGATGCAGGTTGGCTGGGGCACGGCCCAGTGCAAATTCAGCCAGGAGAGCGGAGTAGGTGACACCGTGAACTCTTATTCTTACGACGGTAACCGTGTGAGAAAGTGGAACGTCTCGACTCATAAATACGGCGAGCCCTGGCTGTCCGGTGATATTATTGGCTGTGCATTGGATATGGATCAAGGTACGATAGACTTTTATCGTAATGGAAGACATTTGGGACGTGGATTTGATAACATTGCAACGGGTACGGGTATTGCATATTTTCCTACTGTTAGTTTAGCATTCACTGAAAATTTAACGGCGAATTTCGGGTCAACGCCTCTGCGGTATCCAGTTGATGGCTATCAGCCTCTACAGCTAACGCCGCATGATCAAGTTGTTAAAGCGAGCATGCTTGTGAAATGGCTGGAAAATTTATTGCCGATGATTCAAGAAGACACTGAGGACAACAGTTGTCCTGGATCTGGTGATAAGACAATGAGCAAACGAACGTACCTGATGTGCATCGCTAGGTTGCTTATGCATGATCTAGGTCCACTGCTTACAATACCATACATTACTGAGGCTGTCTTCCTGCCATTCTTTCATCAACTATTAACTATTAATAATAATAATTCAGCAATTAAAAAAAATATTAATAATTCAAAAGTCAATATACTGTTAGATTTATTGTGGACATTTCTTGAGGAACATGAGATGAAAATGTGCCTCGAAAATAGCGTTATCTATTTGCTGTCAATATTTCGTCACGTGTCGATGATACTGGAGTATCCAGACCAATGTAAAAGTTTGGTTCTGCTTACAAGTATGTGTCGGCACTCGACAACACGTCAATATTTATTACAAAATGTACTTTTTGACAGAGTGCGCTTTGCCAATTTCGTTCATGTCAAGCCGCTAGATGAGGGTGGTCTAGCTGAAGTAATTCCAAAAACTTGGTGGGAAACTAATCCCGTAGACACGTCAATTGAAGTTAATCGCGACAGTTACATGCAGTCTTGCGATAAAATAAAAACAGCTATCGCTGAAATAGAAGCTCTCCAAGTTGAGTTACTGATAACATTCTTAGATAACACTGACGGTACACCAAAGTCACCCTCATCCAGGACAATATTTTTAAAAAAATTTCGGAGATTCGTTCAGGATAATTTGATATCAAGTCGCACACCATTGCAGATAACCGTCTGCTGTTTTCATCGTCTGCTGGTGGCGTTTCGTATTCTCTGGGACGAGGAAGTCGGCACTAGTCCGATTTACTTGCCATGTAGATTGTTTTACGACGGGTCAATAAGTTACACGGGAATTGATAGGCTCGGTGGAGTATTATCCTACCTCAATAAAACATACAAGAATGAACTAATTCATCATCTGGGTCCGGACCACGAAGTCATCGTGGCGATGGAGCAAACGACGCAGGAGTCAACTACCACGGGGACATTTATGGGTACTCCTGGACAGATTAACGACTTGCCAGTAGTAATACCTACGTCGACGAGGATGCTTAATGTTAATCCGGGTACCCCATTAACGCCACTGATCCTCGGGTATCCTACCGGCGCATTCGCTCGGGAGAATAGAACCACTCCCATGAAACTCGGGACTGCAGACTCGGTAGTGTCTCTTCTCGAGTTATTGGAGGGCGTAATTTTATTCTATCACGCAGCTGCCAAGAAACAAGTCGCCAAGGTCGCTAATTTAAGAGACAGTATGACGGAATACATCACGGCGATGTCGGAACTGAAAGTGAGGGCAGATGCCATGAAGAAACTCAAGGACCCGAGCTCTCAGTCAATTCACAAGGAATTAGTCCGTACTGTTGGTGTTTTCAGCACAAAATTATCCGAGCAAGCGAGACACATGGCTTGGGTACGGGCCGCTGTTTATTCTGAAGAGAAACAGGCTCAGTTGGCTTGGCTGCTCAAGGTCGTTTTGTTGACGCTGCGCAAAGCCAGTGAGGAAGGCAACATGTTTAGATTCGTGCCGGACTTTTATCTGGAAGCGCTTGCCGATTTGAGTGTCGGAATAAAAAATCATCTCCACCCGACAGTGCCTATTGAAAAAATACCAGGCTACCAAGACGTCCTGCAAGAAATCGCCCAGTTCCTTTGTGATCATTTCCTAGACCAGCGGATTGTCCACGCGATCGCCAAGGATACGTTGATTCTGACTCTCGCTGGGTTCACATCCAACCCATTGACTCTTCAAGCTCTGGAGCAAATCCCCAAAGAATCGAGAGTAAAATTTGTCAGCAATATTTTACGACCTTATGAAAATCGTGCTTGGGCGCAGTCTAACTGGGTGCTGGTGAGATTCTGGCAAGGAAATGGGTTTGCATTTCGATACGAAAAGAGTCCGCATTTATCGAAAAAAGTTGGTCCTAAAATGCTGCAACAGGAGTCGATATCACAGCCAATAAAACCCTGTCCTTCATCAATTTATCAGATGCACGTTAAAGAAATACTTTTAGAAAATTCTAAAACAACGACGCAGTTTCTCAACTCGCTGCTAAATCAAATGAACTGGGCATTCTCGGAGTTCATTGGAATGGTCCAGGAAATTCACAACGTATCTTCCAGGCCTGAGCGCGTGTTCATCGAATCAAGGCAGCTAAAAATATGCGCAACGTGTTTCGATTTGACGATATCACTTCTCAGAGTCGTCGAGATGATCGCGACAGTGGCACCGAGTATTTTTAATAATCCTCAGCAGTCATCCGGTGACAATTTACTCGCACGTCTCTGCCAATTGCTATGTCAAATTCTCAACAGAATAAGTTCTCAAACCAGCTGTTTCCAGCACGTCGTGCTCCTGAACATCCCGGACTTGGATACCGTTGATCATTTTCCCATTCTCGTAGCCGTCGTCGGTATTCTCCTGGCACTGCTTCAAGAGGACATGGCCAACGCGCAATCTAGCAAAACCGCTGAGCAGGTTCCGAGAATAACCCGGACTCTCTTAACAGAACCAAGTTTTCAAATGAACTCTCTGTATTTTGTTATCGGCGAAGGCGCAAAAAAAAATAGCAAATTTAAAAATGTTAAAGTATTTACGTTGGAAAATTACAAAAATGACGTCAGCGAACGCGAAATAAAACGTCTGAGAGACATGATAAAGTACTTGGACAAAAAGCGTACTCTACTTCCTGACAACCGCATCATCAGCGACGACGACGACACTTGTATAATATGCTACGCTTATCCAATTGGTGCGATTTTCAAACCATGTAACCACAAGTCATGTCGTGTGTGCATTGATCGGCATCTGTTGAACAGCCGCGAATGTTTTTTCTGTAAAACAGTTATTATGCAAGTGTATGACATTGACGATGTCCTGCTGCACGATCTAACCGCCTCTAGTCTTAATCCCTCTAGTTCCTCAAGTATATCGTGATATTTAATAATGTAAAAAAATGGTTTTAAAGATAATGAGATTATTGATTTATTAATATATATAAAATTTATTTATGCTAATATCTTAGTTTCATTTATTTTTAGTCACAATATCTCTCGTTCCTCAGTCTCGGATTTTAATTTCAAATTCACTTAAAAGGAGGGTTGCGCTTTTTTCTCTTTTGCTCTCGAGCAGAACGGAAATGTCTTTGTCGCGCTCGTACAGTAAATGGGAACTGTCAAAACTTTTCTCGCAGCCGAATAAAAATTTTAAAAAAATTTAACTGCCAGTCGCTGGATTATAAAGGAGCCTTGGTATGTATTTTGTGATAAGAGCAAGTCCTTCTTAACAAATAACTTATTTTTAATAAATTTAAATTAAAATAACAAATTGCAGGTGCGGCGATAGCGTACATTAATAATAGATATTTTTGAAAGGGCATATAAATTTTTTTTATCGACAATTGATGTACTAGTCCATTTAAATAATTAGTAAAGTACATCAATTAGCGAAAAAAAATTTATACTTTACTCGTCCCAAGAAATTTTTGCATGACAAATTTAAAATTTCTTGGGGAGTAAAAATTTTCTCATGTTAAGAAATTCTTTTTTCTGAGTACGCTCTCATGACACCTGTACCTGTAACGCGATAAAGTTATCAACAGTCTTCATTTTAAAACGCACAGAGTACTGCCGAGATCTACTCTAAATCCCGTAACAAATTTTTTGTCAACCGGAACTCGGTATAGATCTTCAAGCGCTTGTACCAACACTAAACCGCAAACAAATCCACCTAGAGCAGTCATAATTACGGCAACAACGACAAGAAACCGGCTTTTGTTTAAATATATCGAAGGATCTTTGAGCAACACGCTCTGCAACAAACAAATCCCGGGAAAAATAAATATAAACGTCGCTGAAAGAGTTCCCATGAGATTTATAACCGGTGATATATCCGAGATGACAACTGCTGCGAATAATGTCAAAATAAACCACAGTAGAGTCACAATAGCTCTCACTGTAACGTTTTCCTCGATGTCCGCGCGAAATAAACCCAGCAGCGAATTCCGCCCGCAGAAAAGCACTATCGGGTATGTGGTGAAATTTTTGACAGCGATTGCAATTATCGCTATCGCGAGACTGGGACTTTTGTCGTCGTATCCTTGCAAAATGTCACTGGGAACGTGGCCCGCGCCGAAGGTCTTGTACCCGAAAATCCCGACTATCGTGTAGGATAAAAAACACAAACCCATGCTCAGTACCGCGCACCAGGTAAATTTACAGAGGTTGCGGTCTTTCATGCACGCGTACGTTGGTATTGAAGTCATATGAGTCTAAAAAAAATAATTATAAGTAACAGAGTGAAGGCATGAAAATTGATATTTTTATTTTTAAAATAAACTTTGTACCTGATAAGCGAAACAAATAATTGGCACTAATTGGAATGCTTGGGAAGCATTTCGCGGCCATGCTTGGGTCGGTCTTGGGTAATCTGGTGTATTGATACTCTGGTGAATAATTACCCATATCACGTAGACGATAGTTATGCATCCAACGGAACTGACGTAACTGAGAATGTCCAGTCGCTTAAAAAAACTTATCGGCAGGATAAAAAGTGTACAGGTAACGCATGTGATAAATGTCCGTGATAAGAACCTATAGAACAAAGTTTTTTTTTCAAATAATTACTTTAAGGATTCAAAATTTTCGAATAGCCAGATTTGCTCAGCAAAATTTTCTTTTAATCTGCTGTCAAGTTTGCATCAACTTCGACTGGAGATCGGCGTAAATCTATCGCCGCAATCTGAAGGTATCCACAAAAATTTTCATCTAGTCGCTTGTAAAAAATAGAATAGCAAAAGTAAGTTTTTTAAAATTGACCGCGAATTGGCGGTATTTAAATTGAAAGCGAAATTTACAAAATCGGGTCGCGGCAGTAGATTTACGTCAACTTGCCGTAAAAATGGCTATCAGGGCATGCAAATTATTAGTACCAGTGGTGACAAAAATCCATTCCATAGTAAGTGGCTAGAACGCGTTCAAATTGATCACCAATGACAATTATAAATGTAAGACAGCATCCGAAGCTATAAATAGTGACACAGATTCCCGATAATATCAAGGTTTTAGGCCCACACAGTCCAGCAACAGTGTCCGGCAATGAGGATGTCTTCGTTATATCACTGCAATTTGCAAGGGTCACCAGAGCAATTGTGATAAATATTAGGAATGATAACTGTACTATTATTGCCGATATCACTCCACCGGAACGATCAAATGCCAGGGGAAAATTTAACAATCCGGCTCCCAATGTCGCGTTTAGAAGTAAAAAAATTGTTCCTATCACCGTAGTGCCTGCAATTTAATTAAATATTTATTCCTCCGTTAGTTAGTTAGTTAGAAAATGAATTGATATATTTTTATCACCTTGTGGATTTGAATTTGAACGACTGCTTTCAAACGGCACTTCAACACTATCGTCTATCAACCCGTATCCATTTCGCCGTAAAAATCTCATTTTGAATAATGATAATACTTGAGCTCGAAACAGCCGATTGTAAGCTCACATGCACACAAGTCGTCAATTAGTAATTGCTCTTAAACATAACTTCTTTAAAATGAGTAATGTAATTATCAACTTTGTTGTTTTTGATATGTTTTAATACCAGTTCAAAGGTCTTGGAAACAAGAAAATGTAGAAAACAAAGTATTGGTCTTAATAATTAGCACACCGGATTAAGCAATACTGCATACACTCACAGAAAATAATACTTTTAATAATAAATATTTATTTATTTATTTATTGTTATCATCAATGTCATTCAGTGATTTATCTGGACCCACGGAAATAAATAATAATTTTCTTTTATTTTATTTATCTTGTGCAGTTCATTTTAAAAGTTTATTTTTGAGTTTAAAAAATATTTTATAAATGTTTACTGTCAGTGCAGTTTTAATTTAATTACTAACTAAATTTAATTGAACCAGTATACAAGTTACTTGACACAATTAAAAAAATTTTCGCGCGAAATTAATGCGCCGACTGTGTCATTGAAATATCTGGTTTTAGTAATTTTATATTATTATTATATATTATATGTGTACTTGGCAGATAATTATATAGATATATTTATTAAAAAAACAGGTTTTAGTTTTTTAAATTTATATTACATATATATATTATATAACACTCCACAATAAGATGGCGCTATGCCGACTTTTAAATTCAAACATTTTAATTAACAATATTTTTTTTGCTTTGAGTTTTTTTGATCGACGAATATTGTGGTACTTTCAATAGACATAAAAATCGATAAATATCATCATTTTGATTTGTTGCTTGTGTATAGAGAAAATATAACAAAAAAAATATATATTCCTGTAATAAAAATATGGATTTCGGTTATTATTTACTGCCTTAAATTTATCGATAGAATACTTTATTCAAAAAAATCAGTCTGTAGTTCATTTAGACACTGAGGAGGTGCGTCAGCGACTCTAATTTTTCTGTCAATGTGTTTGGCCAAGCTGGATTTTTTTCTTTCTCTATTCCCTCGAGAAAATTTGAATTTTTCAAATGTTCCTTCAATGCATCTGCAATTTTATTTTAATTAAATTTTTTACTGATAAAATAAAAATTTTGATTATTAAGTAAAAGACCCAACTATTGAAATTTCAGGCAAATAAAATTTTATGAAATTAACCACATGGGTTCCGATCACTTGAATGTACTAATTAGTGACATGTGTAATTTATATGTAACTTTTATTTTTCGCGGTTTTTTTAAAAACGTCAAAAGTTAAAATTTTTTTCTAAGAATTCTAGGTCATTTTAAAATATGTAAACTTTCAAAAATTTTAAATAAATTTAAGCGCCAATAATTAGGTCTTCTACTATAAATATTTATATAAATAAATAAATATAATTACCTGACTTAACAAGTTTACTAGCAAAAGTAAGAGCATTTTCTATAATAGGAACTTCAATGCGAGGAAGGCTGTCTTTAAAAAAACTTTTGAGCTCTTGACCAACGTCCGCTTCAATAAGTTTTTGTTCGGAATTTCTCAAATACATGACAGCCGTAATAGTCAAACTTAAAAATGCTTCGTTTTGCATAAGTGAGTGCGTTGAGTTAATCATTTTAACCAAATACTTAATGCCACCCTGTTTAATAACCAAAGACACGACATTTTTATCACGACTGTTGGTAATTAACCAGGCGACGAGTCTGTTAGCTTCACCATGAACTCCCGGATGGTCTTCAGTGCCGCACCACTCAATAACTTTTTCCAAAAGGTCTTCTTTGGTCCCAAGCAACGTCGCTGCGTCTTTCTGCCCGTCGATTACTATCCTCAGAGTACCCAGAAGCTTAAAGACCACATGGAGAGCCGGGATTTTCAGCATTGGATAGACGACGTCAATTAGGCCATGGGCAAGCATTATCGGTTTATTATTCTGCGGTATCACTAGATTACGTACCCCGCTAAGTAACGCATGTTGGAAACGTACGCCTGCATTGATGCTATCATTTTTTGCCAAAAGTGTGAATAACTTTTTATGAACACCCTGGATTACCATCAACTCACAGTGAGCTTCATTTCGAGCAAAGTTACTCATCGATAGGACACCCGCTACTTTGAGATCTTCATCAGCATCAACGTCCAACCACTCGACGAGCGTTTTGTACACGATTCCTTCGCCATTTGAAAACAGCAAATTCATACTTTCGTCTGTTAAAAATTAAATTATACTTTTAATTTCTTTTTGATATTTAATTTATTGTTTTAATTATTAAATATTATTGTTACCTCCTGTTGTAATCATGACAATTAAATCACAGGCCATTTTTAAAGCAGATCTTGTCTCTTCATCCTCACAATCAGACGCATATGTATCTAATAATTTCAGTATTATTTCGCAAACTCCTGATTTTGTCATTATAGTCTTAGCGCTTTCTATAAATAATAATTTTATTTTTTTAATATAATACTGAGTTTATATTAAATACTAATGGAAATTTATATCAACGTCTTGTAGAGAACTTATTGACACCACTTTTTTTTTTCTTACAAAAAATCAGGAGTCAGTTTTCTATGCAAGACTCAATATTATAATTACAATAAAAATAATTATACCGTATTGAGCTTGGCCATGTAATAATTCGACACAGTTGACAACTTCTTCGGAAGTATTTTCAGCTAAAATTTTAACCATTACTTTGGCAAGTTTTTCATCAAAAATCAGGAACCCATTATCACAAAATCCTCCCAGTATTAATAAAACATGCATCGCAGATGTCACATCCTCCACTGCATCAAGTTCTAGTATACTGCAAGCAAGCGGCATAAATCCCTTATCCAAAGCCTAAATAAAAAAATAATTTTAATTATAATTTTCAAATAATAAACTAAACATCTAAAATACAATAATCAGTAAATTACTTCCTGCTGTATGCTTTTCTCGTCAAGAAGAAAATTCAAAAGAAAACCAGCAGTAACATGTCTTAGAAAGTGAGCGCCTTCAGCATCACGCAAACTCACAGATATCTCTAATACTCTAAAAATGTTTTTCAGCCCTCCATTATCTTGGACCAGTTTTATACCCAGTTCTAAATAAAAAAATAACAGTAAACTACTTAGAAGTAATTAATGAATTTTAAAAGCGAATGAAAACAATACCATTATCGTAGCAAATATTTCCAAGTGCACGAGCCGATTGTGTGAGGATATCAATCTCATCTCTATTCAATAAATCCATCAGCTCTTTAACTACATTACTAAGAGTACATTTTTGACGTCCATTCTCCGTTTGTGCGATCTCAGCAATCATCTTAGCAGCTTTAGCAACCACTGCCTTTGATTCATGAGTAAGAAGCGTTAAAAATACATCATCAACTGCCATATCTCCGTCTCCTTTACAAAACATTAATCAATAAATATAAATATTTACAAGTACTGGTAATGAGTGTCAATGCAACTGACAATTAAAAATTTTTTTAATTTTTTAATAAATAAATAAAATGTGGGTAGAAAAAATGCATATTTAAATAATTGGAAAATTAGCCCGCGCATTTTTTTAAATTTATTTATTTAAAATTTATAAATTGTCATGTCTACTACATTCACACTCATGTACTAGTAATAAATGAGTGCGGATGTAGCAGATATGAGACAATTTATACATTTTAAATAAATAAGTGTAAAATTCATGATCCTGAAGTTAGCAGACAATTGATAATTTTCGGATTTTTTTTTCAGCGAATCAATTACAAAAAAACAAAAACTAAAAATATGCACATGTAAAAAACTGTAGGTGCATTTAAAAAAATTTTTTTTTTTTTAATTTCGGATTTAAAAAAAAATCCAAAAATTATTAGACGTCGGCTAACTTCAGTATCATTAAAATTCGCATTTTTTAATTTTTATTCTCAGGTAAAAGACCCAGTACTCGATCAGGGAACTGATACTCGATCACTTCATGTATTTATATATTTATATTTAGTAGAATTTAGTAAATATAGATATACACATACATGAATGATCGAGTACTAGTCCCCTGATCAGGTACTAGTTCTCTGATCAGATACTGGGTCTCTTACATTTTTATTTATTTAAAAATTTAAAAAATTGCTAATTGTCAGCCACATTTACACTCATTGGTAATAAATAATTTTTTATATTGAATACCATCTTCAGTAATTTTATTATTAATTTCCACTAACGACTCCAATATTTTAATGATATCACGTTCATTGCTCGTCTTATCATCTTGCAATTTTACAACTCGGTTCAATTCTTCCACCAATTTATCAACGTCATATTTGTTTGCTTCTTCTGTAAACAAAAAAAATCAATATATTATACACAAAAATATTCAAATAATATTATAAATAATCATTATTTAATTATCATAAAAATATATGACATTAGACAATTTATTTATTTGAAAATTCTGCGTATGAATTTTTAAAAATTGCGTTCTATTGAGATCAGAGTAAAAATTATTGAAATTTTAAATTCTGTGTCGCTTTCACTGCCACATTTTTTAATAATAAATCAAAGTTTGAGTAATTAACAAACCTTCCATAATTTATAAGAACAATGACAATGCATTCAAATGAAATATTCGAGTGTTATAATTATTTTTTGTTCCAGGAATCTACTCTACTATAAATGGTTGCGACTCTAATCAGCTGTTTACGGAAGTTTTCATATCAAACCGCACATATTAATTTTGAAAAGAGATGAAAAATATATAAAATGTATACACTATATATATATATTTATGTAAAAGATAAAAGAACACCCGATAGTTACTGTCCTCTTGAGAAAAATATTTGAATTAAAATTTAAATTTAAAACAAAAAAAAACTATTTGTTTGTTTTGTCGTCGGTATTAAAATGGCCACCAGCAATAATGTTATTTCGTCAGATAAAAATTTTAGTGATAAACATGAATTTGATAAATTGTCATCACCAACTGATACAACTTTGAAAAATAATGATAAATTTTATGGTAACTTTATGTCATTAATATTTATTTTAATTAATTATTAATATTAATAATCATGTCATTTTTATTCTAACCTCTACTTATTCTATTCATTTATTTATTTATTCATAAAAATATGAATATATATGTTTTATAAATAAATAATTTAATTTATTTAAATATTTATATTTATTTCTGCTGATTTGGAGCATTAATTTTTATTGTCATTTTTTAGGAGTCATATTTCTGAGTGCAGTGACCGGGATATCAGCTCTGGTAGGATTCGGAACAACAGTAGCTGCTATAAAGAAAAAAGATCCAAAATTTTTCCAGGAAGGAATCGTTGGAGTTAAAGGAGCAACTGAACCCGCAGTTTCCTTGGCAGTGAGGGCACTGGGTCTAGGGACAGTCTATGCAGTGACGGGCTGCGGGTTGCTGTTCTACGGAATCTGGAAGCTGTCCGGTGCCACCAATGCTCTGGAATTTCGTGAGAAAATGGGATCAATTTTACCCCGAATTCCGAAAAATAATCCTCCTAAAAGTAGAACTGAATTCGAAGGGCTCAATGATTTAATCAAGTACGTGTCCGAAGAATGGGGCAAAGAAAGTACAAGTGACAATAAATAATTTAATACTTTACTTTACATTATTTATTTTATAAATTATTGTTGTACTGACTTTTAATAAATCTTGTTGTTTTTTATTTTAGATTTTTTATTATTAACTAAACACGCAAACGTGTTTGTCGCTGCTTTAATAGAGAATCTTTTTTATATTTATATATTTTTTTTTTTATAAAGTACACTAGTAGAGAATAAAAAATCAAATATGAATATATAAATATTAAATAAGACAATTTGATGCACGAAAATAGTAATGATCTAATCTTTAATAATTTTATATAAATATTTCGTGTTTACGTAAGTATACAAATTATTTTTTTAGGTATTAGTAAATTATTGACGTTTTTTTCATGCTCATCTTTAAAAATTTTTTAAAAGATTTTAAAAAAAAAACTGAAAGATACTCGAGTACATAAATTTTCAAAAACCGAAATTCGAGATTCAAAATACTGAACTTGATGTGAATTATTTTTTTGTTTACTCAAAATTTTTCTTCAACTTTTGTTACTTTAAAAAATTCAAATAGTAAACAGTAAAAAAAATTTGAAAAGTTGATATACATTTTTATAAATTATAGTTTATTATTTAAATATATCGTGTAATTTTTTTTAGTCAAGAATTTCATGCTCTGTAATTTATGATTGATAGGACAAAAAAAGTTTAAATTTAAATACTAAAAAATATATAAACGATATTAATTTTTTATCCAAATTATACTTGAGGCCGCTAAAAATATTTTTGAGTCAATGCCAAGAGAATAAAAACAATTGGAATAATAAAATATCCTAATGAATGAAATGAACATATAAATTTTGAATATTACATTGTATGATAAATATTGTAGACGATAATTAAAATAAGTTTTTCGTAAATAGTTACTTATGAGGTAATATTAAACTTCGTACTTACACATGAAAATAATTATACTATTACATAAACTTCACGAAGAGAGAGAGGGAGAGATCTCGTGTCTTACGAGATCCAATAGCTTTCTAATTATATTAAATCACTGTTTTTTTTTTCCAATTATATCAAATAATTTATATAATTACCGGTTAGTTATCAGTACAGCAATAAGCTAGTATACAATAAATCATATTTATATCCCACGAAATTTGTAAACCGATAAAAAAAATTATTATAATGAATTAAGTATAAAACCGGTTGCCGTTAACGTCGAAGAAAAAAAATATTGTCTGGGAAAAAGTGACGTTTGGAAAAATACTAAAACTGAATAATTTTATTTTTTTTAAAAAACTAAAAATATGTACATGTAGAAAATTTAAAAAACGACAGGTGTAAATTTTGCAAATATTTTTTTCTTTATAATTTATTGCTTAAAAAAAAATTAAAAAATTATTAGACGTCGGCTAACTTCAGTATCATAAATATTTAATTTCCAGTTTCAATTAATCAATTATTTACTTTTTTGAAAGCTAATTATTTGGGCAATTAGTAAAAACATTTCACTTGCTAAATAAAAATCTTTTTTTAAACAAAATTAAACAATGAATAAATTAAAAGTCATTTTAAATGACCATCTCGATGTGATACTCGTGCTGAAAAATTAGTAAATCGCATTTAAAAAAAAAAAAAAACATATCCGGTTTGCAGTAGGCCTTGGACTTTAAACGGATATTTTAGTTTTAAACAAATGCCAAAGACCACATTGTCAACTTCGTTTATTATGCCGACGTCAATAAGAAGACAATTCAAAGCCGGCTATTTTTTAAAATTAAATCATTGAATTTAAATTAAGTCCCGGAAAGTAAATATGGAATACGGAGTAAGTTAAAATCTAATACAATACAAAACACACGAGGGGTATGCGATTTTTGTTATCGCGATTTTATTGGCAAGCGACTGCACGAACGATTCTTGCAAGATAAAAAAATAACTTATTTATTTTTGTTGTTTAAAAAAAAAATTGATAAAAGATAATGATGACTATTGACGTGGATCTCCCCTCATATTATTACTAGATAATGACATATATATCAGGAAATGATAGCGAATCTTGTGTACAACATAAAGTTGAATGTAAAATAACAAATATAATTTTATTATTTATTATTATTATTATTAACAAAATCATTGAATAACGTTTCCTTTTTTTATTTTTCGCATTTAAATAATACAAGAGTGCAAATAAAAGTTCAAATTGTGATGTTTTAGATGATATATTAAAGCTCAATTTTTTTTTTTTGTTTTTTTTACTAGCAATTATTTTTTTTCGTACAATTTTAGATTTAAATTACAAAAATTAAGACACATTCCAGATGCGTATGGTCATACTTAAGAGATAAAAATTATGCCTCTCTACGGGAGACTTTTTTTTATTAATTTACCCCAACATGTTGATTGAATTATTTCCCAAATACATAATACTAATAATTGTAATAATAAAATATTGTGTAACTACGGGCTTTGTTACCAGCAATAATTTAGATCAAAAATATGAGATTCAATCACGAAGGCTAGTTTTTTTTTTTTTTTAAATAAAAAAATAAAGCGAGTAACTCTGAGCTGCCGAATTATTTTTCTGAGACGGGAGACTGAAGAGCCAAATAAATTAATTTTTATACTATAAATAGCGGCGATAGTAATAATAATAATTGTAAGCACAGTACACTTATACTACCGGAAAATAAATTTTTAAATTTTGCGAACACAAATACATATCGATTAATTGTCGCGGCGCGTCCTGCGCGCTTTAGATCTAATGCTTCTACAAATTTAATTAGGTCTCTACTTTTTTATTTTCGATTTAAATGCAATCACGCAATCCAAAAAAGCTATTTAATTCATGGACGAATATGTAAGAGAACAAGCAGTACATCGTATTCAAACATTTGCGCAATAATTATTCAGACAATAGACATTTTATTTGCTCAACTTTTTTGTAGCCCCCATCTCATAAAATCAGCCTCTAAATTTCATTTATAATTTAATTATTCTCGATAAATCTGATAAATTTTATTTTATTTAAAACATGTTACTTCTAAGTTACTGACCGTAAGCCCTCATACGCTGTAAAAAATTACCGGAGTAAATCCGGAGTGAATGCGGAGCGGATTACTGTATTTATTTAATTCCCCTCGGAGTGAAATTCACTCCAAGGGGAAGTTTATTTCAATAGGAAAACTCCGAATCGGAGTAAATGCAGATTTAAATAAAATCCAGATCACTCCGCACTCACCTGAAAAAACAATTTTTTATTTACTCCGCATGCGAAGTGATTTTTTTTTAAAAACTCCGGACTTCCGAGTGACGGAGTGAATTCGGATTTAAATAAAATCCGTAATCACTCCTACTTTTTTACAGCGCACTAATTTAATTTTTTATTAAAATTTCAAAATTTTATCTGTAATTACAATTACGTACCCTTATTATAAACTAATTGCAGTATTGACAGCGTTAAAAAATTATAGTTAAAACAGTAGCGTACGAGCATCTTCCTCATTCTCTTTCTCACTCTTTTTTTTTTTAACTCACTCATATTCATATTCATATACATACACTTTAAATATACGCTTATACATTACTTACATACTTAACACTTTAATATTTATTTAAAATGACTCGCAGACATATAATGCGCGAAACGCTTGACTTGGGCGGTCATTTATTTATAAGCTAATAGCACAATGACCAAATTTAATATTAATAATAATTATTATTATTACAGTTATTTAAAATGTCAATAATAATATAGATTTTTCAAGGCTCCGCTAGTTAATAAACTTTCAGCCCATTCAATTTACATAATTTTCATTCACTCTCTCTCTCTCTCTCTACTTTATCATAATTACTCCGAAATAACTTTTAGTTAATTAGCTGTCACAATAAATTATAAATCGAAATAATAAATTCATGAATCTCCACCTGATATATTTATAGTATTTCTCCTCTGATTAATAACATTTCAAATAATGGAATCCGTGAAATTTTTTTTCCACAAAATTTATTAAAAAAAAAATTATTTTCACTGGAGAAATCTCTACCGTTCTCTTTCTCATAAAAAAAATATATTTTTCGTGATGTTTTTAAATTCGTGTGCTTTGTACGTCAATAGCGAGTTATTTTAAAAATAATAATAATTTTAATTACTACATTTTACGCAGTGTCAATTTATGTAAATTAATATCACGCATAAAATACAGAAGACATTTGTTTTTTAAAATTTATACAATACAATAGAATAGAATATATAAAAAAATATATAAATGATAATAAAATAATAGGAAAAAAATTGTGCCACAGATATGACTTAACTCGGATGTGTTTTTTTTATCTCTTCAGTCACTTAAATACTGTGTATGTAATATTATACACATAAGTTGATGGAAGCCAAATGAGTAATCGTATTGGTAAACACAAAAAATAATCGTTACATATACAATATAAATACTCTGTTATAATCTCTACTTAAAATAACAAGATAGCTTTTATGTAACACGTGTTTCAATATCATCATTGTTGCCAAAAAAAAAGAGAAGAGAAAATTAAAAAAATCTAACGAGATAATGTTTGTCATTTAATTTAAATCGTAACAGAATGGAATAACCGTCTGGTGATGATGTTGATATATAATTGAATTACGAGTCTCGTAAACTGACATAATTAAATTACGTTAAAAGATTAATTAGAGCGATAATAATAATAAATAAGTAAATAAATAAATAAATGGTATTTAAGATCGTGAACTTTAAATAATAAATGCAAATATTAATCAGCCAATTGGACTGTCAAATTACTGTTATAAATATTTATGATGTTCAATGTACAATTAAATTAATTTTTATTTTTATTTTTTATTATTTATTTTTCTTTATTTTTTTTTCGTTATTATTCGACTACTTGAGGTCACTCACGAGCACATGGAAGTAGGTTAAACTGTATATATATGTATATATATATATATATAATAAAAAAATGTTTAGTCCGTGACACGAAGGGAAAATATAAGTGGTCGATGACTCTCTCAATAGAGAAAGAGAGCCAGTTGCATACGCACACGAACAATTATGATAGAGAAAGAGAACGAGTAAAGTTGAGACCGGTTTTAAGAAACGATCACATTTTAAATACCTGTCTCTGTCCACTTAACTTACATATAGATTTATATATATATGTCATCACACACAACAGACAATCAATAATCCTTAATCCATAATCGTTTTTGTTTTAAATATTTATACGCTTTTCACAGTTACCACTTAGTTAATAAATTGTCACTTGACAATAATTGATAAAATTTGTGCTGGGACATTGAGCGACGCCCTGGATCATAAAACATAACTCTCGTATCACTGCCGAGGTGTTTCGGTGCATTTATAAATATATTTGTATATTTAATAGCTAAAGTGCGTTTTCTTTTTAAAAATAAAAATAAAGTTGTAATTTTAAATAATTCGCCGACGTTAGCATTGTCAATGGAGGCTCTTGCGTAGTCCTTTGACTTAAGGTCCTAGATCTGCTAAGTAAACCATTTTATAGTAACACTGTCTCTGTGTTTAATAACAACAGTAATAATAATTACTCTTACAAGCCTCTAATTGCTCTTGAGCTTGCCGTTGAAAGTACTGTGGTTGGTTTGATTGACGTGTCCACTTTCTTGGGCTTTGTTGAAGATACTCTTGGACATTTTTCTGTCAGTCATGTAGGCCTCGTGGAAGAATTTCGCGAACAGTACCAAGTAACTTACATATATTAGAGCACTTATGCGTATGTTTGTCATAGTGATATGACATTCACGCTGGCCATGCGATACGTACATTTGGTAAACCCAAATAGTTATCGCAAACCCGACAATCATTTGTGCGATTTGCAATGCCGTTATCATCATAGCGATCCACGTAGGCGGGGAGTACCGCATTGATTTTAATGCATAATATGTATACATCATTGCGTGGATAGTGTAATTTACGACAACGAACCAACGTGCTGGCGCAGAGTACTCGGCGTATGAGAACCACGCGTACATCAGCACGGTCATATGGTGGTACCAGTGGAGAAATATCAATCGCTGCTTCCTCAACACGATGAATAAGGTGTCCCCCAGCTCGGGTAATTTTGACAGCACAAACATCCATACCCAGAAACCAGATACTCGATTAAACATAAAACTAAAACAGTTGCGAAAAAAAAACAAATATGCAATTCAAAGTATGTCCCAATGACCCGGAATATACGTCGGCTTTTATATATTCATGTTAAGGTAGTTGATGATTGACAGTTTGTAATGATAATTTTTTTTTTTTTTTATAATTATTTCAGTGTCGAATAATTTAATTAAAATTGTGAGATATTTTTATTTTATTACTGTTATTGTGGACAATGAAAATCCAATAAAAAATACTATAACTGGATAGACATATTATGAATACCGTAGTTATATTTTTGAATGGCATTTAAACTTTTACTTTTACTCTAAAGATTCGAAAAATCCCAGCTTTCTAACTCTGGGCTCTTATCTCGGTTATAAAAACAAGATTTATTTATATTTTTACCGTAACCATGAATTATTATTTTATTTCCATGGGATTTTAAAAATATACTTTATAAATTAATGACCCGAATTATTGGGAAATAGTTTGTTTTTGTACAGCTAGTCAAAAATAACAAGTATAATTTATGAACGAATCAACCTCGCCGGAGGCATCTACTTCCCATGCTATTGCGACTTAATTCAATCTTCTATCGGAGTTGATAGGGAAAAAATTTTGACAGCACTAATTATCTCTTTCCTAATAACTGACATTTAGTCGAAAAATATTTTTCATATCTAGTGATTGTATGAACAATTTATTTTCGTCATCGCCGTGTCCTTATCAGATTTGGTAATGAGTTTTTAACAACAATAATTACTTTTGTAACATTTTAAAACTTTTTAGAAGCTTAAATAATTTATCACTGCTGAATAATCATTTAAAAATTTCAAAGATAACGCCTACATTGTATAATATATTAAATAAATAAATAAATATAGTAAAGTAACCGTGACACATTTAGCAAACAAAACTAATGGATGTTATTTCTGAATAATAATTAATGTAAAATTAAAGAAAAAAAAATTAGCAACTGCGCGTACAAATATTATGCAGAACTACCTTAACATATTTAACAAATATTTATTTTAACTTGAGGAAAATGAAATAATAAATTCATACCTGGGCACACAGACACTGTGGTAGAACCCATAGTTTTTTAGCACATGGTAGAACTCTGGCACGGTTCTAACGACACCCATTATGGAAAATATTGCCAGCGCGATATTCCACACGGTAAGGAGTCCTCTCAATTCAAACTTCGGTCTGTCGGCCATCCACTGACGCCCGGCATAAATTACAATCAAGTAAATGGCACCAAAGTAAACTGAATTTTTCCAGTGATCTGTCATCCAGTCACGTGTATCTTCATGCTCAAACTTACGCTCGAATTCAAATATATACGAGTAGTTTGGCTGGAACCGCTCCATGTACGCTGGCGATAATTGCAACATCTTGATATTTTATTTTAAATCTGAAAATAAAATAAACTCATTAGTCTGCAAAATAATTTTTGCAATCAATAGACAATTGATACTGTAATTTTAGTAACGACAATTTCTAAAAATAAAGTAGCGCTTAATTAACGATTCGTTACTCCAATTATTGGTACTCGTTTTAAATACATAAAGTTTAAAAAAAAAATACTGTCTGGCGATAAGCAGAAAATTAAAGTCCACGTTCGTACGATGTTGTGATAATTATGCATGCAGATAATAGATAATTACATATATTACATATATATTTTTTCTAGATCGATCAGTTAAAACAATTGTTCAGTTTGAATACTTTCGAGTGTAATTGCAGTATCCTAGTACCGAAAATTTGATGCCAATGATGGTGAGCAAGTTAATGCTATTTAAAGAAAATTCTTAGCATGGAGCCGGACTGAATCACTAAAACTCAGACTAAAACACGACGGTATATAACATCTAGTAATGTATGTATATATAGATATAAAACGAATTGTTAAAAGGAAAAACGAGAGCGCATGGTCGACATACCCGTGGACGATCTCCTTAGCAGCAAATAAATTTTGTCCACTAAATTCCCGTTGCTATACTGACTTAAGTGTCTTATCTTAACACTGGCATAAAATTTATAAGTATTACAGCTTTTAAATTATCTTATAAATTATGCAGTAAAACAACTTTTTAAGGCCTAAACAATGATTGTAATATTTGCCGGTTTAAAAGTAAATTCGATAGTGCACATACTGCACATATGCCGTATACAATTTGGTATATTTAATATAAAACCAGCAAGCAAGCAGTCAGCAGTATAGGGTGGTCGTATCGGCGCGAAAATGTCTTCTCTATCTTTCTCGTATGCGCAAATATACATATGTACATATGTTGGATTATAACCAGGTTTTGTTAACCAGTACATACAATAATCCACTCTACTCCTTGTAATTAAACACACGATCATTAGACACACGTACCAGTTAACCGGGTATTTATTGACAATCAACCACTTAAACGTTAACTGGAAAAAAAATATATTATTAACAACAATAATAGTAATTATCATTTGTCAAAATGAGCTTTACAAAAAAAGTTTGTTATTAATTATTATTATCATAACGGAACATTATTTTTCTAACGGTGACGGGCGAGGTGAGCTGGCGTAAATTTCATTCTCTTTCTTTCTCTCCAATTTTTTTTTTTTTTTTTTTTTATGTACTCAGTAACTTAGTATGTACTCATACACTAAGACTCCTCGTGCGCGAATCTTTATCAAGTCACACCCTGTATATTGCAAGTAATATGTGTTTAGTTAAATATTAAATTCAAATAGATATCACGTCATGAGTTAGTATTTTTATTTAATTACATATTATGTACTGACGGTTTTTAAATTTATAAATTATTACTCATCATGAGCGTAATTTTTATAAGAGTAGGAAGATAGATGCGTGAATGTAAATATATTATTATTTATGTTTAGATTTATTTAACCGGATATTTACCTGACACCAGCAGAGTTTTAATTCACAATATAAGCCCCCAATAAAAATCACCGACACGCGTAGACAGAACGGACGACCCGTACGAGCAGAACGTGATAGACTACTGGAGACTACCGTCACCAACTTCGGCACCTGCCTTTTTCTACCTATATATATATGCCTATACTACCACACAGGACATACAGGCTTGTATATATGTATATTTACATGTATATATATATATAGATATATGTGGATATGACAAACCGTCTACTGCCGCGGCAGATCAGTCGAATGCATTTTTGATTTTTTTTACCTTCTGAACATTCAAATAGAAGTAGACATTTTAAAATTTCGCGCGAAAATTTAAAATTCGAATTTTGAAAAAATTGCGCTAGAAATTTATGTGAATTTAGAGGTGATATTTTGGGTGGGATAAAACAATATTTTGAAAATTTTGAAAATGGAATATTATATATATTTTGACGTATGAATTTTAAATGTCTTACCAACGAATAATAATTTAAACTGTAGTTAAGTAGAGAACCTGAAGATGGTGGTGATTAAATACAAAAAATGGTGGGTAAAGTAATGGTGAAGCTAAAAAGTTAACCTAGGTTTTATTTAATGTTACTTGTGTACAAAATTATTATTATTTAGAGTAACTGATGTGTTAATTAGATAATGGGTGAATGAAAAATATATGAAATAAATAAGACGATGAGTAAAAATAATAATTTTTAAGAATAAGATTAAGTATTTTTAAATTTGAATTGTCGTGCTGGTGTTGACAACTTGCGGTGGAATTAAAATAAAACAAAAGCTAATAATTTGTTGTATATTTGTATTATTATTGGTTTTAATAATGGAAATATTGACGGACGTCGGGGATATTAAATTTGATATTGAAGTAGCGTTGGATGAACAATATGGAGCTTTGCCGCTTCCTTTTGCCGGCATGGACAGTAAGTTGATGTTTGGATTTTTAGGGATGGAATTTTGTTTGTTATGATTAATTAATTAATTAATTGTTATTTTCTAGAATCCATTGCTGCGGTGTGCCAATTTTACCCACGTGGCTCTTGTAACAAGGGGCCGTCATGCCCCTTCAGACATGTCAGAGGTGACAGGACGATTGTTTGCAAGCACTGGCTGAGAGGTCTGTGTAAAAAGGGTGACCAGTGCGAATTTTTACACGAGTATGATATGACCAAGATGCCTGAATGTTATTTTTATTCAAGATTTAGTAAGTATCGTTTTTAATCAGCGTAGAAAAGTACTCACTAGAAATCAGTCCTCTTATATTTTGGTGCCGTTTAGAATCACGACTGGTCATATTTTTTAAATTGTAAAATTCAATACTAAAACTATCAATCAAAATAATTTTCTAGCTGTTGCACAAAAGGTTGATTGATAAGAAGAGTATGAGAGTGCGTTAAAAATCTGCCATTAGTTTATGATAAATTTTATCCAGGAGCGAAATTTTAGAATGAAGTGGATACTCAGTAACTTGACCAGTCGTGATAATAAACTGACCTCTACTTTATTAGTACTGGGAAGTTTACTTAATTGTTATTGGATTCTAATTTTATTTTGAATGCAGATGCATGTCACAATAAGGAATGTCCATTTTTACACATTGATCCTGAGACAAAAGTGCGCGATTGCCCATGGTATGATCGTGGATTTTGTAGACATGGTCCATCGTGTCGTCATCGGCATGTCAGAAGAGTTTTATGTATGGCATATTTAGCTGGATTTTGTCCAGAAGGACCCACTTGTAAATTTATGCAGTAAGTTTATTTTATTTTATTAAATAAAATTATGTTTTAAAATAATTAATTAATAAATGAATGAATAATTTTGCAGCCCACGATTTGAGTTGCCGGCTCTGCAAGACTTGCAGCCGAAAGAAGGCAAGAAAGTTATGATCACATGTCACTTCTGCGGCGAGAGCGGCCACAAGGCCATATATTGCAACAAAATGCCACCGGAAGTTAGAGAAACACAATTAAGACAAGAAGTAGAAGGAGGACCTCATCCGCCGCATTTCATGAATATGCACAACGGACCGCCTCCACGTGGACCACAGAAACCGCTGGAAGAAGTCACTTGCTACAAGTGCGGCACCAAGGGCCATTACGCAAACAAATGTCCTAAAGGTCATCTGGCTTTCCTCAGTCACGCAAATACCACCGGAGGCGCTCCCAATGATAACGCTGGCTACAGACGATAAAATTAATGCTAAGATATTTGGATAATTAAAAACAGACTGTGAAATTTAACACTAATACTTTATTTTTATTTGTTTTTTTTTTTCAACAAATACTGAATAAAAAAATTCTTTACCACGAATTTATTTTTATTTTAAATCTCCACCACGATTTGCTTTTACAATTTCATTGCTTTTATTTTTTATTGTTTGAATTACTGACAATTAATACCGCGTCGTTAAGTCTGAGATCTGTCATGTTATTTTTTATTACTCATTTATAATAATTATAATTATTATTTTTTTTTTTTTATATAAATGCAATAATTGGAGTAATTTTTTAATGAACCTCATCGACTTGGACTAGAACTATTTTTTTAAAAAAAGTAATCGTGCAGATTAGTCTGGAAGTATTATTACAATATTTGTAAATATTCAACTAATTACTGTCTGTAAATATATTTTATTATTATTTTAATCGATATGACAACTATTTGCTGTTCAAATTCAATTCAAATGTGCCAATTTAAAGTATTCAATTGCCTGGTATTTAAAATGTTAATAAACATTTAAGTACAATTGTTAAGATTCAAAATTACTGTGGCAATTATTCAAAGTATTGTAAAAAAAATTATAAATAATATTTACTCGTGTACTAAATTACCAATTCCATTATTGCACCGTTGATAAATAATTTAAAAACCGAAAGAGCGATTATCTGAATGATCTGCGAATTATATCTATGTACCAAATAATTATTTAATATATACGTTATATTATCAATCAATCAATCAATCAATCAATTAATGAATGAATGGAGTTAAAATGAGTCAACAATAATTCGAGTTGGTCTATCAAGTATTAGCGTAGTCGATGACCTCGACGTAGTTGGCAGGAAAGAGGCCGTAAGTGCCGTCAGGTCCTAGTCCTTGCCACCATCCTTCGTCAATAGCGTCAATGTGTGTTATAATGTCACCAGGATCAAAAGTAATTTCGGTATCATCGGCGGCCTGGTAATCGTACAAAGCACGTGCTTTCATGCCTTCATTGTTTGGATCAAAGAATAAATAGGAATCGCTCTCGGCGCTTAATTGATTGTAAAGTTCAGCTTCGATAGTTTCAAGGGGCTGATTATTTTCCAGTTCAACATCATCTTTCATTATATAAATATTATTAACAGCTTGTTGCTGCTGTTGATTATTAAGTTGCTCCTTAGTCTCGGGTGGGTTCGGTTCAACATGTGGAATTTCTTTAATAAGATCGACTTTTGGCAGTGCTGGTTCTGAAGGCACTGGCACGGGAGCTTGTACTGGAGTTGGTACTGGTGCTGAGACTGGCACTGAAGCCTGCACTGGAGCTGATACTGGTACCGGTGCTGGCGCTGGTACTGATGCTGGTTCTTTTGCTGAATCAATAATTTTCTCAAAAATTTTAGCCTGCTGTTCTTTGACAATAGACTTTGGAACTGGAGTAGATTGATGAGCGTAAGTTGGTGCTGTCATTTGTCCAGCGGCTGAATGTTGTTCAAAGACCGCACGCGCATTAATTGTACGCTGCGCAATCAATTGTTGGGTCTCAGTACTCCTCAGTCGGCGCAACTCTTCGCTACGTGATTTATGCTCTTCATCACAATCGGAGCCGTTTTGCTGAACGGCTGCTGATGCGAGCTGTTGATTGCGTAAATTTTTGACTTCTTGAGCGCGTTGTTCAGATTTTATTTGAGTTCGTTGATTTATTTCCTGCGTTGTAGAGGTTGCAGCAGCAGCAGCAGCCTGCTCTCGAAGTTTGCTCTGTTGTTCTTCCCGTGATCTAGCTTCCAACTCCAGCTGCTGACGTTCTTTCTCCAGCCGACGTTTCTCCTCAGCGACTCTTGCTTTTTCCTCCATCTCTTCCTTCTGCCAGAACTCGTCTCTCTCAGTAGCATTTATCTCTTGCTCTGGAATCACTCGCTTGTAAGTTGTACCAACAGGTCCGGAATTTCCCACATCCTTACCACGTGGCTCGCGAAATTTGTAAGTAGATCCTGTTGCTTTAGCCAACTGCTCCATTATAAAATCAATTTCGACGTCATCTTCAGATCTGGCGTTTAATGTTATATGAGCACCTTTCAGCAGTCTTTCGATATCTCGAATGTGGTTGGCACACGTCCCTTTCCTCACTATCGGCGCACCTTCCCCTTGCCAATTTATTAGCACACATTTTGGCAAACTGGTTTTCGTGTCAATGACACGACAAAATGCGTACTGAATTTCTCCGCTATTTAATTCATCGATCATTTGTTGCAGCCCTCGGTCTCCAGTTCCCACTACTTTTAAATTATTTGTTCCACCCTCGTATCCAAATACCGCCCTGATAATAATAAAATTCAATTATCACAACCAATAATTAGAAAAAAAAAAACAATAAACAATGTAATTACAATGTTACTAATTACCAGTTAACTGATGACTTGTCATCGACGACACTCTTCCAGGCAGCCACCAGAGAGTCATTATTCTTCGTCAAATTCACTGACATTTTTGTTACTTACTTTTTATTGTTAAATATAATTGTCAAAATTTATAGTATAAAAAATCAAAAATACATTTTTAGACGTTTTGTAATAATCTAGATGGGATAGGCGTTTTTTACCACATACTGACATCAGTAAGTCAGTAACGGAGTCGAAACTTCGTCCTTGGAGTTTAAATGTATCAGATAAACTACTACTTGGCGTTTAATGTTTTCTATAACTCAGCAGTTCATGTATTCTGAGAATTACCAACCGATGGCACCACGTGATTACTCATATGCTCTTGTATTTTTTTTCAAGTCCGCGCAGTTTTTGAATTCTCAACATAAATGTAAGAATAAGGGACAAAGATTTATTTATTTACTTATTTACATATATCGCGTCACTAATTACAAAAGGACAGATTTTTATTCGCCCTTTTGGCTCTAGTCACTAAATTTAAAACTCAAAGGGCGTATAATTTTTTTTTAATTGCTAATCATATTGAAGAATTAGGGTGCATTCAGAAATGCTCTAGTTCTATCTCTCGTTGTATGGAAACGCTTGGCTAGACCTAGAGCTAGAGCGTTTCCGAAAGCACAAGCAAATTTTAATAAAATGATTAAATTTCAATTTTGAAATTTCGCGCCAAGTTGGCGCTACTGCGCGTCACTGTATTCGACGTTCGATTTTTGCTAAAGTGGGGGCGGTGGAATGAATCGGAAAATCGATTGCTTTGTATCAACTGGTGGTTCGATAGCGGCAGTCAGTATCATCGATAGTGGCAGTAGTAGTCCAGATCCTACTTTGCGTTTGAATTGAAACACAGTATTAGTGGCGTCGTGTAATTATCCATAAATTTGTTGCTCATAGTTATTGTTTAATTAAATTGTGCAGTGGTTGTAAAATTTAAATTGTGCAAAGTGTCTGTGGTGTCGTGAAGTGTTAAGTGTTCAGTGGTAGTGTAAAGTGTTGCTGATGGCTGATGCTGATAACTTCCAAGTTCCTGAGCAAAATCATCTGGCATCGTCTGGTGGGAAATAGCAGTTAAGTGACGTTTTTTGGCTGCAATACACTTGGAGCAATTTAATTCAAATCTCCAAGTGTATTAGGACACCCTTCTGCATATTATTTCCCCGCCAAGGTTTGTTCAAACACTCAAGTGTTTTTTTTTAATATTTTAAATATTTTTCTATCATATTCTGCCGCCATTTTATTTTGACTGATTTTTAATTTTTATCCAGTTTCTAATAATTTATCCTTCAAATATTTAAATGTACCACGCAAGTTATAATAATAATTAATAAATTAATTGCTTTGAGTGCATTCGTAAATACTCTGGCTATCTCTGTATGGCAGCGCTTAGCTACAGCTAGAGCTAGAGCAATTTCTTGAAATTGAAAAAGTTTTGAAAGCCGAAAGGACATATAAAAATATAAGTCCTCTTGGAATTATTTATGCGATACACTTCCTGTCGTTATTTACCTTGAAAAAATAATTTAAATCTACAACATTTCAACTTTTTTGAAGCATTAACTTTTTTTGTTGGCTCTTGTCGTTTTCATCATTTATTATCTTCAGTTTTTAATTCTAATTTTAGTTCGAATAAAACTGAAGAATTTTGAATAAAATACAATAAATAATTATTGTATTGTTTATTTAACAATAAAAAATTACAAGTCTTGTTTAAGAATATAATATATACTATTATATAATACAATTAATCATCCATGTCATCATTGTCATCGTGCGTTAATTTTTTTCTATCTTTACTGGCTCTCTTTTTCTTCAATCTCTGTATGTGTTTTTTCAATTTCCCCGAATTTTTCAACTCTTCATACTGCGATACCAGATCAATAATTTTTTTCTCAGCTACAAACAATAAATCAGACAAAATATAATTATACTGACAATAAATAGTGATAAAAATTTAAAAAGTACTTACACTTCTTTTTAAATTGCGGCTTCTCGCCCTTTTTTATCGCCTCAACAATTTCTTTTTTCTCAGCTTGTTGGGATTGCTCACGTTTCTGCTTCCTGGCTTCTTCTCTCAACTGGTTCTCCAGCCTTTGAATTAAATATTTTATCTTTTTAATCTCGTCAGGATCCTGTGAGGACTTTAGTTCTTTTTTCAGCGCTTTGATGTCATTCTCTTTGAGCTTCGTGATAAAGCTGTAGGAATTTTTGAAGGCCTGTTCATTAAATTCGCCACAGAGTCTGTCAAATCTGGGATCTCTTGCCACAGGTTTTTTAACAGAAATCACATTCATGAGTCGCGATACTTTTTTCTTGGCAGAAACTTCCACAGGTCGGTCGTCATTTAAATTCCTGTATGTATTTTTTTTAAATTCACGTTTTTTTGGATTTTTTTTTCCAAAAAGCGCTTCGTTGTAAACTTTGGCGCCTACTTTGTCTTTTAATTGATGCAGTTCTTCAAAACTCATGTGCGATAATTCTTTACGTATTTGTGTCTAAAATATATTACAAATATATAATATACAAATATATAAGGTTAACTCGAAAAAAATTTCATTTACAAACCACAATTTTAAAATAAAAAAAAAAACTTACTTGATCATTGTCTTCTAAAAGATTTGTTTCCTCAGTATCTGACGTCATTGTTATTATTAATTATTATTTTTATTATTTATAAGAAATATGTAAACATTAGAACACTAGATCCACATGTGTCTATAAAAAAAAAATAATTAAAATCATGACAATTATCACGTGACGCAGAATAATAAAATGGCGGGAAATATTTGAATCATACGAGAGCTAAATTAATTTTACAAAAATTAATAATTTTTTTTTTTGAAATTTTTAATAGATATAAGTAATTTTTTGCAATTTTCAAATTAATATCTTTAAATTTTAGTAAAATATATTTAAATTTAATCACCTGTCTAATTTCTCAAGTTCAAATAAAAATTTATAAATTTTAGAAAAAAAAAAACTGCGAGTGAACTCAAATGTCAGTTTAAATATTTAAAAATAATAATAGAGTCCAAAGTACATAAAATAAGAAAAATTACCCGTTCTCCAGCTTCCACAAAATCTTATCCCGCTAAATTTGATTTTTTTCAAATTTACGTCACGAAACCGTTAAAAAATTTTTTTTGTAACTCCTAGAGTAATTTAATTTTATTTTCACACTTATGGGACATTTTTGATAATAATTTGAAAAATTAAAGGAGATTACGTTATTCCCAACAATTTTCTCTTGATTAAAAAAAAAAATAATGCGTAATAATCTTGACTTGTGTATGAGATTAGTGGCTCGAAGGACCAAAGCCAGAGTTTCTATTCTATACTAATTATAAAATATCAAAAAAAAACAAATTAATGCGATTGTGAAATAATTAATAAAGTGTAGGGCTTAGGATATTTATTAAAATAGTAAATAAATAAAAAACTAAATAAAATAACGTATTATTTATCTATGAATAATTGAATACTTATTTATTTTGTTCCATAAATTAAAATTAGCAAATATTTGAAATCTTATTTTTATAATATTGTAAAAAGAAATGGATCTGGTAATATTATAATTATTATTTTATTAATATTCATTTATCATTATATATTAATCTAATAAATATAATAGAAAAAATATTATATCGCACATACAAATAATTTAAAATAAAAATATTATTTTTAAAACTAAATATGACGCTCGATAATGTTAAATAAAAATATATAAGAGAATAATAAAACAAAACTAAAATAATATAAATAAATGAAGAGTTACAATTTAATGAAAAAAAGGTCAAATTTAGTACAACAGGAATCACAACTTTTTATTAATTATGTATTTTTTATTTAACATCAAAAGTAATGACACTTGGGTTGGACAATGTCTTTCGTTTATTTTTTTTTTATTTTTTTTTATTTTTTATTCATTTTTTTTTATCTCCTTAATATATTTCATGAGTGAAAACAAAACTTATTAATTAATCATACGAAAGGAATTGTCAATCAGAAAAAGGTATTACAGATATAGAGTAGAGCGGTGAGCATGTGTGTGTTTTTTTATTTCAATCATCGCGTGTATTTTTTGTGTACGAGTTTCTCTATCTCACGTTATCAATTTCGGTTATACATATATATTTATATATATACGTGTTATAACTTTATTTATTTTTGATTAGTGTTAAATGTATATCGGTATTATTATTATTTAAAGTGGGCTCGCCGAGTGATTGTTGGGCATTTTATTGGCCAATTAATAAAGCTCATTAGTGTTGGCTTTTTTAATACTAACGTTCATTGACATATTATTTGTAGTGTGTAAGTATAGTGATGTACATACACGTGTAAAGCGAAACAAAAATAAACGCAAAAAGAGCAAAGGACCCGTCGTAATAATAATACAAGAGTCGGTCTATAGATTGGATCAAAAACCGACTCCAGTGGGTCCACAATCACGCATAATTTTTATGTCCGTCGTCTATTTATTTAAAATATTTACAATATTAATAAAACATTATTCAATTTATTTATTATTATTTTTTATCATATTAATCATTCAATTTAATCGCGCGCGCGGACTGAGTTGATACAAATGACGTACCCATTTAAATATTTTATTTTATCTTCTTCGGAATTATAACGTCGAGTATAACTGAAGAAAATAATTGAAATTTCTGTTATCGATAATTAAAGGGACATTGGGAAAGAAAAGAGTAAAGTGAATTTGAACAATTAGTTTATGACTTTTTTAAAGAGTATAATTTTTTTTAAAACAAAAAATATACAACTGACATTAAAATTTAAATTTTACTCATTTATACTTTTCTTATCATCCCTTCAATTATGCAATTATATTTAAAAAACAAATTAACTTTTTAATTATATATTTAAAGTCAATAAAATATCAATATCAAGCACACTAGATTCTTGCAAATTCACAATTATACATAATTATTATTCGCTCACACTCGGAATTTTTTTCACATGTGGTGACGTAATTTAAAAAAAAAGTGCGTTAAAAAAATTTATATAAACATTTAAAATGACAAATTGAAATTCGTTAATTTTACCGATGAAAAAAAATAAATAAAGTAACAATAGAAGTATATAAATTCTACAAATGAATCGAAACTCGTATCCACTCATTCCGCCGCGGATTTATGGTCTTAGACCGAATCTTAATCCTTTATATTGTGTTAATTTTTTTTTTTATTTATTTCATTATAATAATAATTATTTTTAAATATTTTTCTATTTTATATCTTGCTCATTCCATTTCTTTTTGTAATTTTTTTTATTTATCTTATACATACTTTTTCTTCAACAACACGATCTAGACTAATTCATATATAATAATTACATCTAGTAATATCTTATTATAATAACATGTATTGTATTATCATAATTATTATATTATCGTTAATATTTAAATTATTAACCTAAAGTGAGGCGGCGCACGACGGCAAAGCATTTATTTTTTTTTATCTTTTTTTAATCAATTTTTCAATGGGCTCCTACATCTCCCCGGCACGGAACACCCTGTTGACCACCGTTTCAACATCATTATTATTTATTCATCAATTTATTTAAATCGTTAAATTTATTAATCACATTCTCACGATTATTTATCGATTAATAAATCTTAGTGAGTCGTTTCATCCGTGCCGCATAATTAATAATCAATAATAATAATAATTATAATAATTAAAATAATAATAATAATTAAATCGCGTTATTACGGCACGTATGATTTTTATTTGTTGATTACTAACATACCCCACGCATCAACAAGAACAAATCTTCAATAAATCTCAACCCCGTTAAAATTTAACGGCTCAACTTTCGGGCCGTTTTTTTTTTATTTTTTTAAAACACGTTATTATTTTCAAATCTACAAGTCATAGTAATAGTAGTAATAATTAATAAATACTTTTTATTTTATTTTATTTTATTTTATTTTATTAAATAAAGAAATAAATCGAAATTACGCGGCGGGAAATTCACGCAGTCCTCAAGACAAATTTTTAATAACGATAATAACATATGGAGATGTCGTTAAGTCTGCGTCATTCCTAGCGGTAATTAACATTTTATCGATACAATTTTAATAATAACGATGGGATAAAATAATTAAAAAAAAAAAAAAAAAAAAAATACAGTCACCGAAAGCCATTTGCATGAGTAATTTTTAAAACGCGTTCCATACTCTTGTAACTCTAGATACATTACGCAATTTATCAGTGTTGATTGTGCTCTTTGTGTGTAATGTTTTTTTTTTTTTTTTTTTTTTTTTTATATTTTTTTTTAATATATATTTAAATAGTATGATTAGTATGTATGTGAAGTGACAGTGTCGTGTAGTAACGTAACGTATAATATTATGATTTTTAAAAATAATGGTAGTGTACTTATGGCTCTCAATTATGAACACTTTGGGCATTTATTCGGGACCGAACTGCCGGGGTGCATCTTCTCATCACCTTTTAATAATCATAATACAGCAGTCGCGTTTTTATTTAACAACCGTTATTATTCATAATAAATATCTCGCCTAATTATTTATATTTTTAAATTCAAAATCCTTTTTTTTTTTGAGCGAGAGGGTCGCGCGTACCAGGTATTTAAGTCACTTTGTGTAAAGGGCTCGCATTTATTTAAACTTTTATTTTAATAACTTTATTATTTATACATTTATATATTTCTTTTTGATAAGACATGCCGTCGGCTGATAACAGGGCGTTCGGCGTACCGGGGTAATTTATTTTAAAAGCGAGCTGTCTCGCTTTGCGTTTTATTTAACTATAAAATAAAAAGAAAAACCTAGAAGAATGAATGCGTTATATTTATATATTTACTTGGTTATTATTTATTTATTTTTTTTAACCTACATGAGAATGCATTACTTCCATTCACCTGCTAGCTTTTAATTTTAATAAATTTTTAATTATTTTCCCTTTACTTTTGGTACTGTAATATCCTACATCTACATCTTCGCGTGTACTATTATTGTTTATTTTATTTTTTTTTAAATTTTTTATTCACCTTTGCCGTGTTCTAACTCTATCTCACACTGAAAACTCTGTTTGCCGTTTCTCATGGGTATAATGAAGCCCAGACCGATGAAGAATCTACCCCCTTATCTCACTTTAACTACTTGATAAACTTATAAGTCAATGGTTTTTTAACTTTTATTTTTTTTATTATTACAATTTTTATATTATAATTATACTGATGGCTTATCAACGAGCACGCGCATCGATGGATTAGATTTGTTTTTTTTTAATGCTATTGTATTTTTAAAATCGCTGTTTAGTTTGTTGTCGACCCTCTTCTCTTCGTTCTTCAATAAAAGTAATGATGGTTTTTATTTTGAATTTTTATTTAAATAGAATAATAACGTGACGCGATCTGAATGATGTTGCTGGTGGTAATTTAAACCTGAAGACGCTCTATACCACTGATAATCTGCTTTGCTGAATGAATATTCTTCTTCCGGTAAACATAATAATTTTAAAAATAAATAAATAATTTTAAAAAACTAGGGCGTGCCAATCTAGCGTACTGACGTCTTTATTAAACCTCATAAATAATTTATTTATTTATTATTTATTGGTTTAATGTTGAGATAATTTGGTGTCTTGACATTTATAAATATCCTGCGAGCTTTTTATATTTATTATCTTCCACTTTAGCAATAATATAATAAATTGTCTATTCATCCGTGTATTTTGTTTTAAATATTTTTACTTTTAAATCTTAAAGCATGCCAATTCTAAGGTACATTATTATTTTTTATTATTTATTTATGATTTTTGAAAATAATAAATCGCTAATTAACAGGTCTATTAGATTCCCTGATATCACAAGACATCTAGATTTAATAGTTAATAATAATAATAATCAATAATTATTATATATATCTTTATTTGCGGTAGCCGCATTTTGTTTTTGTTTTTTTTTTTCATTTTTATTTTTATCAATAATAATAATAATAAATATATTATTTATTATTTTTAAAAATTAATATTTATTTTTCATAATGATCAAATTTAACGTTGTATACTTGATTGAATTTTGAATATTTATTTTAATTGAAACATGATCACGAGCTGAGTTAAATGTTATCGCGAGTTTTAACACACGCAGTTTCGATCCATGTTTCAATTATTTATTTAATTACTTTTTTATTATAACATATCACGGTCAGCTTACCCCGCTTATCCATTATTGTTCAATTAATTTTTTTAATTTTTTTTAACTCATCTACGATCTACTGTTTTTTTTAAATTATTTTTTAGGCCCGTCAAACCCGACTTTGTTTCTTGATCACGTGAAAGCTCATCATATACTCACACTTTTGCATTTTTTTATACATATATATATATATACATACATATACATATACATATATATGTATAGATTTATATTGGTCGGTTATTTGAATATCTTTCCGGCTGGATGCACGCTTCATTAACTCAATCCCCGGCATTTGCCCATTCATAATACAGATTTATTATTCAATGTCGGAACTCATTCGAGCATTTCGAATTAAGGGCAGTGACTCATTTCCACGTTCTGTATTTATTGTGTTATTAAATCCACCAGTGCTTTGTTATTTATTAAATGTTATATTATATTATATATTTTTTCTATGGCTCAACTATGAACAATCTCAAGATCAAGACGGCGCACATCCTCTGGTTTTAAAATTCCTAATAGAGATTCTTATCACGTGTAAGTAACTAGTCGTCGGAGCGTGCGGGTTGACGAATTCGACGAACCGTCCATACTCGGCTCGTTGGATTCTTCAAAGTGTTTAGTATTTGTAGTTGTAGTTGTTGTTGTTGTTGATGATGGTGATGTTGATGGCGATTGAGTTATAATAATTATTATCTTGTATGTTCGTACCACTCATTTCCGGTCTCGTTATCGCTGCGAGTGATCCTAAAGCCATGGGATCTAGCAAACGAAGCACATCTCCAGCCTCCATCGCGACAGTACAGATCGATTCAGTAGCACGCCCCGTGTGTTTAACATGTGTTGTATGTATGTGAGTGATTTAGATCTTGTTTTATTATTTTTATTATTATTATTATTATTTATTTTATTTTTATTATTATTACGTGTTTCCGCGTGGGTATGCGTCTCGCTGTACATGACCGTTTAATAGTAAGTTTCTTGCTCCAGCCATCCTCCTGGGTTCCGGCGGAGGTAGAATCGTCTCGTTTCATCGTAAATGAAGATGGCCAACATGAACGGAATTGCTGGTAACCACCACACGAACCTTAAATTAATTTTTATCACAATTAGTACCGGTCGTTTATTTTTTACTGCACCAGCAAATTATTTTTTTTTCTCGAGCACTTACTTGAGTGGGTACATACGGAGACCTTTGTCCATACCGGGTGTGTAACTGAGGAAAGCAGCAAGTGCTGTCTCGAAGACTATTCCGAAATTAAGGGCCCAGTTTCTCATTCCTTGATGAAGAATTGAATTTCTACGTGTCTTACAAACAATTAAATCAGCCCACTGTACAATGACAATTGATACAAAGAAAGCTGTGTGACAGGTAAACTCGAGTGCTTTACGATCTTTGTAAGTCTGTAATAAATAATTATTTTAATGTAACACGGACTTTTGATATTAAAGTAAACTCCCTTTGGAGTGAATTTTACTCCGAGGGGATCGAGGAAATAGTCATCCACTCCGAAATTTTTTTCAACGGACTAGGGCAGTCACGCAAGGACTAGATTGCTAGTAAATGAGTAAATGAATGATTATTTACCCATTCTTGACCATAACTGTCTTTCAAATCATTGATGGCCTTTGAATCCCACATTTTTCTGATACCAAAGAGATCTCTTGGAAGGAAACCGTTCTCAGCCATGATCACGAAGTACACGAAGAATCCAGCAGCTGCTTGGATCATACCAATTTGTCCGTACGCCATTGAAATAAGCCTGGATGATAAAGAAAATACTTAGTCCTGCTTGGATTAGTAAAGAAAGAGACCCAGAACCCCATCAGGGAACTGGTACCCGATCACTCGGGTGTTTGTGTGCCAATATTTAGTAAATATAGACATACAAATACATGAGTGATTGGAAACTGGTCCCTGATCGGGACTAGGTCTCTTACCTTGATAAGAAAACTAAAAAAAATTTTTTTTACAGTAGCATCTAGCGATTCCAACGAGGCTAAAGGTTAATTCTCTAGCATATTTTTTTTTCGTTGGGATAACTTTTTACTCTAATTCGTTTCTAAATCGCGGTGTTTAGTTGCAGATGAGCTCTAACTCAAATAGACTTATTATTATTTAAGCCAGTAGACTTGTTATTTAAGCTGAGAATAGTTTATATTTAATTAGTAAAATCCACATGCAATTACTTACCAACCGTTTTAAGCAACAGGCCTTAGTGTAAATGAATTAATGACATAAGCATGATACAATAAGCTGATGAAAAGAATAAATCTTATGGAAAATGATAGCAGGGCTAATGAGCAAACACATTTAATGTAAAAGCTGATCGTGAATTTTACTCATGCATTAAAGAACCCACGATTTCTAATTGTTTTTATAATTAACTCTCATTTAAAATACTGTGAGTTTAAATTAAAGTGCTTTGATAAATTAAACAGAGTGGCGGAAATGAAAAGAAAAATAAAAATTCGAGTTAAAGGAGAGTTTTTAAATAAATTAAAATACTTGTTAATTAGTATGATAAAAATTACGTTTAGTTTTTATTTATTTATTTTTTTTTTTGGTTCTGTCCTGAATTATTTCAGACTCCATCCAGTCTGAGACCGCTAATGTGATTGCTAATTATGTAAATAACTTAAAAAAAAACAAATATTTGTGAATTAAAATATAAGGAGATGTAATAATATAAATAATAGTAATAATTTATATGCATCGATTAGCTGTGATGTTCTAATAAGACTAAAGTAAAAGGCCATTCAGCATTCCTGACACTAACACCCTAAGTGGCAACTGTGCCGTGCTGTCATCTAACTAATAATCTAATTAAAAAAATATAACAATGTCAATTTTTTGTTTATGAATGTTTGTTTCAATGATTAATGTTTTCAGTGTGAAAATAATTCATCGTTAATTACTTAGTGTTCTTATGTACATTTGTTTTGAAAGTCATGGAAGTTAATTTGAATTGATGAATGGTTCAAAATAATGAATCAACAAAAACTGACGTTACATTTTCACAAGAAAATTTTTTAATTAAATTTAAATATATGGCTAATTGCTAATAAAAAATTTGAAAAATTATTTTGTCAAAAACGTGGAATTTAATTTTCTACTGAGGACAAAATATTGTTTTTATCAATTGGACAAATTTTGATGTTCATAAAAATATTTAAAAAATCTCTATATATATTTATTAGGAATTTTAAAAATTTATAGGATAACATTAAATGAAACCCCAAAAAATTTTTTAGAATAAGTAAAAATTTTGATGTCAAGAAATTCTTTTTTCTGTGTATAAAAATTTGAAACTTTTTCTGTAAATTCATAATTCAAATTTGACTTCACGAAGTATGAAAATAAATGTTGATATATAAAGACACGGACAATAAATGATGAATTTTTTTTACACACTGTGTTGTTTATTTTTTTGTCTATTGGTAATAAATAAACAAAGTAAGCAATCTCAAGTGTACACACAGTTTTAAAACAAGTGTAAAAAATTGCTTGATATTTTCGACGGTATATTATGCACCGTGATCCAAACCCTTGGATTTACGGTATTCCTTTGACCAGTCAGTGCATAATATAATAAAAAATATGACTGAGTTGTTTGGTATGTGTGTAACTGAAAGTCTAAGATGAAAATAAATATATGTATGTTGAGTTTGAGTATAAAATTTGAAATCATGCTGAATGATGTATATATTTTCGGTTGTAACTTCAAATCATGTAAGAATATATCAGCAATTTCATTAATAAGTGCAAAAAAAAACATTATGGCTTCTAAATGCCTTTCTGGTGGGTTTAACAAAGACACCCACCTTCGGTTGACTAAATTGTCTCTGTAAGGGTCGCGTGGCTGGCGTTTCATAATGTCCGACTCCGGTGCCTCGTACGCTAACGAGATGGCCGGCACCTGCCATCCACCCCATTAATAAGCAAGTGTGTGATAGAAAGTTCTTAAGTGTATTATTATCATTCATTAATTTATATACTGATAATAACGAATAAATTATATAATAATAATAAATATAATAATACGCGAAAAGAAGAAAACAAAAAAATCAGTTTCAAATAATAACGCGGCGCTTTGAATTCAAAACTCAAAGTATTTGAAAAAATTCTGTAATAATTACAGTTTCAAATAATTATTTTGTTAATTGTAATAATAATTGTCAGCATTAATTTTTACTGTCCAAGATGTCGTTTTGACAGAATTTTTAGTAAAATCTTTAAATTTTGTGGGAAATTTTAATTTTTTCCGGTTTTTCATTCGAAGCGCCGCGCTACCATTTGAAACTGTAATTTTTCCTGTTTTCTTTTTTTCGTGTGAGACCGACAGTGGTAGCCATACAATCGTCATTTAGCTGAAACAATCATCCTGTCAAAGAATAAAAGCTCTTTAAAAGGCGATGACTTTACACCGTGCGTTTAGTATGAAATACCACCGAAGGATTAGGATTAGGAAAACTGTAATAGACCGTGAGGTTCTACAGTCTTTCTAATTTAATATAATAATAATAATAATAATAATAATAAAAAATATATAATAATAATAATAAAATAGGAATAAATATTTAAATAAAAGAAATTAAAGATTAGCAGCCGTATCATGAGCATCTTCAGCCAGGAAACCTGTACATTTTATTTCCTATCGACCCTATTATTAAATAAAATCCTCATGTTGCTGTACTTGATAATTCAAATTTTGAGTACAGTAAAATGAAGTTTATTTCAGCTTTTAAATTCACAAGCGCTAACCATTCTCGAATCATATTTGTATATAATAGTATATATACATTTTTATTATCAATATCGCGTAAAAAAATTCAAATATTAAAGACTAATATAAAATTTTGTATTCACACGTGATCCGAGTTTGGTTCTTAAAGAATTTTATAGAGATAAATAAAGAAAAGAAATTATCGATGCCATTCGCAAGCGTTTGTTGGTAATCGAAAAGACTGTCCTCCTTAATTAAAATAATCAAAAAATAAATCATAATTAATTTATTTTTTTTGTCTTATTATTTTTTTTTAATATTCGGACAGTATCTTCGTGGCAATCCATTAGAAGTAATCCGCCCAGTGAAGCCTTGTCGATCCTTCTTCCTAGTTCTATTAGTATATATGCCACATAAAAAAAAGTTAAGACAGGTGATAATATAAGGCAACGCTTTGTAGATGTTAGTATTATAAATATTAATAAAAGAAATTTTAAAAAAGTTTTTTTTTATCGCCAGCAGATAAATTAAGTGAAACATCCACATGTCCTTGTTGGTTAAATGTAAAAGGTGCCTAGTAGTGAATAAATAAAATAATAATAAAACTAATAAATAATAATAATAATAAAAAAAAATAATAATAGTGGCAATCGCAGGTGGAATATAAACGTCGTAGAATAAAATTAATTATTAATAATTTAAGTAGCAGCAGCTGCGAGAGTTATTTTAAAAATAAATTAACTTGTGTATTTTAAATATATATATATAATATATATTTCTGTTGTTATTGTTGGTGTATTGGATTTTAAAAACTCGTCTGTCTAAAAAAATTTTCAGATACAAATATATATGATAAAAATAACATCATTAGACATTTTACTATTTTAATAATTAGAAACAAATAATAATAGACGGAAGAATATATGAAATTATAGATCTATAACTTTCTAACTAATGACAACAATATACTCATTAACTACGAGAATTATAAATTTAATGGGGTGAAATTGTTGATAAATTTTTAATGCGGGAATTTGAGTAATCAACAATTTCACGGTTTATAGTAAGAACACTTTTTTTCAGTAGAAATTAATACGCAGTTTAATAAATATATATTTAAATATTTTGATAAATAGCAAGGCAAGTAGCAACAAAAAACAAATTGGCTGGAGGCTTATATATAAAGTTATATAGGCAGGCAGGATTGAGAAGGAATAATTAAAAATATTATTAATATAGTGATAGTATTATAGTGATTTTAAATAAAGGAGGGTAATTCAAAAATAGATTTTGTCGTTTTTGTTGTTTTGGGTTTATAATAGACATGAGGAACAGATAAGAGATGCGATATGCTGATGAATGAACATGCTGAAGACGCAGTGACATATCCCTTTTTTAGTGATTCAATTACTTGAGTTTTTTTTTTTAATGAGATATCATTATTTATTTTTTTTTTTAGTTCGTAAAGATTTAAATTAAAAAAATATGAGAGTATAAGTGTGGCAGAATAATTTTGAAAGGTATAATAATTTAATAAAGACATGTGCTTTAGAAAAAATTTTAATAATGTGACGGCTTACCTTTTAAATATTGACCCCCCCTTATTTTAATGATATTACTTTTTAATGATTAGAAAAATAGTCATTCCAGTTTTCAATTTCGATAAAATTCCAATTATTTTACTTATTATTTATGTTACTTTTATTTATTAATGCATGATTTGAGTTTTAATTTGAATTCATTTATTTAAATCGAAATTGAGAGCTCATAGTTATAAAATGGAAGAGTTCCCGGGTCACAATATCTAGCCTCATCGAACCCAAGTAAGTCTCAATCCAGGCTCACTGAGTAAAAAATGCATTTTGAGCCTCAAATGATGTTCAAAAAGCATCAAAACTCAAATGGTGATCAAGGAGCTTCAAATAATACTAATCGAATTTAAATTACATAGTCGAGTAGTACCCGGGTCAAAAATAAAACTTGATTCAGGCTCGCTTCACCTTATTTTCTTTTGAAGTTATCGATTTGCCGACGATTTTTTGATAAGATCTCGACTTTTTCGACTTAAATTAAATTTTTTTCAACTTTTTTCATCTTAGTTTCAAATTATTTGTATTTTTTAGTCTTAGTTTGAACTTATTCGTCTTTACTTCGAGCACAATAGTCATTCACCTTACTTTTGACTTACTAAACCAAGTAAATAAACCAAGTCGAAAAAAAGTTATTTATTCGCCTTACTTTTGCCTTAATATATAAAAATTATTTCACCTTAATTTCAACTTTTTTGCCATATAATTTAAGTCGAATAAGTCTAAACCAAGTCAATTTCGACTTGATTTCAACTTTTTCGTCTCAAATCGTAACTAAGTAAGCCAGTTAAGTCTAAACCAAGGCGAAAACTCAATGTATTTCATACCTCCGTAAAAAAAAGTCGAGTTTGTCTTATGAAAAACCGCTCCTAATTTCGACTTGGTAAACCAAATCTAAATCAAGTTTTATTTTTGACCTGGGTAGGTTCATTTGATTCTCATCGAGGTTTCTTGAGGATCTTTGAGAATCATTTGAGGCTCAAAATGTTTTCTTTACTCAGTGAGGCTGGATTGAGACTTACTTAGGTTTGATGATGCTAGATATTTTGACCCGGGTTACGATTAAAAAGTAGTAATAGTTTTTTTTTAAATTGAGAAACATGACACACATGAAGTGATAAATATATAAATAAAAATAAGTGATGATAATAATTGTAATCATAAAAATAATAATAATCATAATAATAATAATAATAATAATAACCATAATAATAATAATATAAATAAATAAAGATGAAAAATATTTTTTAGCAGCCAAGAGTTATCGCTCTGCAACCTTACACTTCACATACTCATTTTTTACCAGTAATTATACACCAACAAATATAATAATAATTACATTATTAGTACGGCCAATACCAGATGTAAGGGAGAAAAAAAAAGTTGTAAGAAAATATTATAAAATGTTAGAACATGTCCGCAAAAATTCCCTTTAGTAAATTCCGACGGGTTCATATTAATTATTATTCTTGTATTCAATTAATGACGGAGTCAAACGTAACAGCCGATTAATTGATATTAGAATTGAAGAAGAAAAGTTTTAGTAAGTTGTGAAGGTACCCAATTGCGATAATAAGAAGAATAAAAGATACTTTTGAGCTGCACTATAAACAATTATTACTAGTCAAGTATTAATTTTGAAAAAAAAAATATATATAGATTTTAAATAAATTATTAATGAAATAAAATTAAAAAAAAAAAATGTATGTTTAAGTAATTGAAGGTATGTAAATAATTAAAAATTATAAAAGGCAGATAAGTCGAGTTGAAATATTTAAGGAATAACTTAAGATGAATAATAAATGAATACTTGACGTTAATAACTGTTTAACAAGTGCTCAAACTCGGTTGTTATGTATCTTTGTTTGAAGATTGGAGATGTTGTTGATGTGTTACCTTTCATTAACTAGCTTGTCAGTGAAGGGGTTTCGTGGTTGTCGCTTCATAATATCGCTCTCTGCCTGCTCGTAGGCTAACGAAATGGCGGGTACCTGACGTCATATTATCAATAAGCTTAATGAGAAATCGTCAACAATATAATTGAGAATAAAAAATTAAAAAAAAAATAACAAAACAAAAATAATAATAATAAAATTTAAACATAATTTACCTAATGGCAACGTAATAATAAATAAAAATTTAAATCATGACATTTATGATTTTCATGAGTTGATGAATTAAAAAAAAATAATAAAAAAAAACTAGGATGGTTGTTTGAAGTTTATGGGTAATAATTTACTGTAATAGTTGGCGGATTTGTTGGACAGTAGGATGAATGGATTTGAGGATAGAAATAAATTATTAATTTGTTGCTACAACACTGCCGTCGATAACTGGAACTATACGTCAGCATGAACCTTTAATAATATTTAGTTATGTACTGAAAAAAATTAAAATTAACGCTGTAATCAAAACTGGTGTCTTTGCAATACGGGAATTGTCCATCAGCTTTTTACTTGGGCGATACTAGTATTGCCTGTGACGTAATAAAACATATACTTCTAGCGTTAGATATTAAATACAGGAGCGTTGTAGAGTCGAGGATTCAAGTGGGCAGCTACTGTCTGGCGATAAAATAATAGATTCAAGAAACCTGTCGTTAACGAGTTTGTCAAAGAGGGGATTACGTGGACGTCTCTTCATTATGTCCGACTCAGCATGTTCGTACGCCAGTGATATTGCTGGTATCTGATATAATCCAGAGTCAATAGCAAATATAAATAGCATTGGCTTGGAATACTCTGAAATATTTACTGTAAAGAACACTGGAATCGATTGCTTCAATAATTACAGTTACGAGCATCAACTGGACATTGATTATGTCATTTATTATTAGTAACTAATTACTATGTAATAAAGAGTTCGTAAATCAGCGATCGATTCCTTTGGACTTTGGTAATAATTTTAAGTGAAGATATTTTAGCGAATGATGTTGAATTACTCACCATGTCAGTTCCTAAATCGATGCAGAGAATGGTGACGGTTCCAAGTGGAAGTGGGATATCACAGAGAATGAATGCAAGGAAAGGTGAGATCTCGGGGATGTTTGATGTCAAGGTGTAGGCGATAGATTTCTTCAAATTATCGAAAATCAAACGGCCCTCCTCGACTCCAGTTACAATTGATGCGAAGTTGTCGTCCAGCAGAATCATGTCGGCAGCTTGTTTTGATACGTCGGAACCAGCGATACCCATAGCAACACCAATGTCTGCTTTTTTCAAAGCTGGCGAGTCGTTTACACCGTCACCTAGAAAATGACAATTAAAAATTTGATAATTAGTTGGGTGTTATTATTTAGATGAGGATAGACAATAATATTTACCAGTTACAGCGACAATAGCACCCATACGCTGACATCCTTCAACGATAATAAGTTTCTGCTGGGGCGAGGTACGAGCGAACACAATTTCGGTGTGATACCTGAGAATCTCATCCAGCTGATCGGAGTCAAGATCTCTGAGCTCACCACCGTGAACTACTGCAGCCTTGGCTTCACGTGGGTTCACTTCGGACACGGGGATGTTCAAACGCTGAGCAATGTCTTCAACAGTCTCGTTACCTAGTGATTAATTAGCGACAGTAGAGAAAAAAAAAGAAAAAACATTTGTAGTGAGAGGGATGAGGAGGTTGTTCAGTAGGTTTGAATTAAAAAACGGAGGAGTACCTTCAGAAATGATACCGACAGACTTAGCGATGGCTTTGGCAGTGATCGGATGGTCACCAGTGACCATGATAACTTTGATACCAGCGGATCGACATTTGGCTACGGCGTCGGGAACGGCAGCTCTTGGAGGATCAATCATAGACATAAGTCCTACGAAACGGAGGTTTTCTGTTGGGAAATTGGGATCGTCAGAGTTAAATTTGAAGCCGACAGGGTATTTGTCGGACGGGAGAACGTAGTCGCAGAATCCGAGAACACGCTCGCCAAGACCGCCAAGTTCAAGATACGCGTTATTAAATGCCTCTTTCATTTCCTCATCGAGTACTTTTTCTTTCCCACCGATGAAAATAGTTGTACAACGATCAAGAATTCGCTCAGGCGCACCCTTCATTACAAGTAAATAACGCGGGTCATTTGGATCATCGGATTCATGAATTGAAACTTGATATTTATTTGTTGAATTGAACGGTACTTCGCATACTTTTTTATTTCTTTTACGAATCCCCATAACATCGCCAAGTGCGAGTTCCATACATTTAAGCAAAGCAGCTTCAGAGGCATCACCGTTAACTTCGCGCTGGAGGATGGGCTCGCCCTCCTGTCCGGGTTTAAATTCAGCTCGATTACAAAGAGTGGCGATCTTGGCTAGAGCCTTAAATCCAGGACTCGTGCGATCGTACTGCACGCCAGATTGGTTCTCTGTCGTGTCGGCTTCGATGATTTGGTTGTCGAACCACATGTGGGCAACAGTCATTCGGTTTTGGGTCAAAGTTCCGGTCTTGTCAGAGCAAATTGTCGACGTCGATCCAAGTGTCTCTACAGCCTCGAGATTCTTAACTAAACAATTTTTGGAGGCCATTCTTTTAGCAGTCAGTGTAAGACATACAGTAACAGTGGCCAGTAGACCTTCAGGTACGTTTGCTACAATAATACCAATAAGGAAAATAACAGCGTCAAGCCAGTGGTATCCAAGGATAAAGGCAATAAGGAAGAAGGTCACACCGAGGAATACAGCGACGCCGGTAATCAAATGGATAAAGTGGTGGATTTCTTTAGCAATTGGGGTCTCGCCGGTGTCTAATCCTGACGCAAGACCAGCGATCCTGCCCATGACGGTGTTGTCACCACAGCATATCACTACACCCTTCGCTGTACCTTCGACTGCGTTGGTTGAGAAGAACGCGAGATTTTTAGTTTCAAGTGGATTCTCGTTGGTGAACTCCGGTGACCTCGACTGGGGCTCAGATTCACCAGTCAGCGAACTGTTGTCCACTTTGAAGCCTCGTGACTCGATTATCCTGATGTCAGCGGGTATACGGTCACCGAATTTAACCTCGACAACGTCACCAAGCACAATGTCTTCGGCTCTCAGTGTCAATTTTTCACCTTCTCTCAGCACTGTCGCAAATTGCGGCACCATGTTTTTGAACGACTCCATTATTTTACTTGATTTACTTTCCTGGTAGTATGAGAATATACCCGTCACTATTACAACAGCGGCGAGTACAATACCAAGGTAAAGATTGTCGTCATTGGGGTCCTCGCTCGTCGACGCTTGGATACCATACGCGACGAAACAGAGGAACGCACCGATCCACAGCAGCAGGGCGAAACCTCCGAACAGATTTTTACAAAACTTAACCCATTCCGGAGTTGTTCGCGGTGGCGTCAATGCATTGGGACCGTCTCTCAACAGATTTTCTTTTGCTTTCGCATGGCTCAGCCCCTGTAATAAACAATTCCACACCACAGCTCATTAAATAACGGCAAACACTCGACCTCATCTTACTTACTAGCTAATAAATAATGAAATTTGTCACTCACATTTTCTGGATGGGTCTGAAACCTCTGGTACAGTTCTTCAATAGTAATTTTATGAAAGTCGATATCCAACTCCTGTTTCAAGTCATCTAAATCTCCCTTCTTCTTAGGGGCCTTTCGCCGCGACTGTTGTAAATAATTTCAAGAAAAAAAGTCCGTTAGTGAAAGAAAAAAAATATATATATATAAATATATAAATAACGATGGTAAACAACAGGCAGTAATTAATAGAGGTCGTAAAAAAAAAATTCCACGAGACAATTAATATCAATTGGCCGCTTTCTCTGGAGACTGAGGCCGAGCCACCACCACCAGCACCATCACCAACACCATCAATAACCACAATGTTGATAGTTACTGTAGCACAAATTAATAAGTCGTCATCCGTATTAACCTCTCAATTAAAACGAGTCGAGTGTCTGTTAGACATTATTTCATACTCCATGTTTGCTACACCCTCAGTCTTCTTCCAGATCTCACGATCAACTTAACATTACAACTTATACTCAAAGCCCGTTCTTCGGCGTAATTTTTTTACGGGCAGTAATTAAAACTAGCATCCATATTTAATCATGCATACCAACTCGCTTATATTTTAAATTTGAATCTATTACGGTGTTAGCTTTCTGTTGACGCAATTATTTGAGAGTAAGCTCTTGTAAATTACAAACCAAAGCATAATTACAGTAAGTTTTTTCTAAGCGTACGTAAAGTAATGAATGTTAAAGACCTCTGTTGATAATCTAATTATTAATAATTTTCCAGTTGTTATGGTTATAATCTACGGCGATTAATTAAATTATAAAGTTATCAGAGTGTTAAGTGTGCAAGAAAGATCCAACGATTATAAATCCAACAATAGCAGCAGCACCGAAGGAAAGAACCAAGCGGATTATCAACAAGAGGATAATTGAGAAAATACCAGAGACGTGTAAGTACAAGTAGATGAGTTAGTTTGTTAGTTTAAGCTGATTGTTAGTAGCTCATCAAGCATGATAGCTCGAGTGAACCAGCTGTGGATCCTCAGAAAGGCCAGACGTTATTTTTCTTCATCAATCCCTTCAATAAAATTCTGTTAAAAAAATATAATCAGAGCATGCGGATAAAAAGTAATAGATTTCCAGGCGGATTCGAATGCTGCGGATTTAATTCTGTTAAATTTATTTAATAAATAATCCATTGAGATGGATATCTCATTAGAGGATTTAATGAAAAAACTAAAGGTCGGAGGTCGCGAGATATAAAGCAGACAGTTGAGAAAAGTTTTTTTAAAAGCAACCCATATAAATTGACATGTTCCCATTATTTTAAAATGTCACACAAGTAGAAGCTTATAAATATATTTATGTATTTATAGATACTTTATATTTTATTTTGTTATCGGTGTTGTGATGTGAGTAGAAAAATTATTTTAGAATTACGATTCTCGTTGTATTCATCGGTAATGAGAAGAGTATTGATTTAGTGTCGCAAAAACCGACTTGTACTTTTATTTTATTTAATGTTTTTTTAATATGTATGTGTGTGTGTGTGTGTGTGTGTGTGCACGTATGTGTACCTTATACATCCCATCAGCAGTTTTGTTGTCGTCGCGAACGTTCGGTAACGTGGCGACTCTATATGAGTCTGTGCGGCCATGCTGGAAAAAAATAAAGTTAACGAAATGAGTGATGATATGATTAACTTAAATAAATAAATCGTTCAAGTTTTTTTTTTTAAATTAAATTAAATTAAATTGTAAATAATAATTAGACCAGGGCTGGATGATAAACAAACAAATAAATAAATAAATGGATAAAATAGTGAATTAATGGAGTAATGCTGGTACATAATGAATGATTGTGATTAAAAATAAACGCGGATGGGTAAAATGAATAAAGAAATCATGCGCTTGACCATCGGCGCTCCTAAAAAATTTTATTTTGTAGTTTCAAGTGCGACCTTGCTGTACTATTGGATAACCAGGTACTTCCGTTATATTAGACGGTTTTAAAACCCGTTCATGTGTCAGATATCTCATGAATGGTCAATATATATACGTCTATTGTAAAGTATTATTTTTTTTACTACTCTGAAATAAATATATATATTTTTTTTATTGAGGTTTGATATCTTTCTGCATTTAATAGACGTAAATTTGCCATTAAGTAGGTATATATATTTTTTAGCGGGACTTTTTAAGTAGCAGTAGTAATAGTCAATTTAAGTCAGACATAAAATCCGTCTCAAGTAGCTGGAATACTTTATTAGTCATACGGAAACAATTTTCTGGAGTTTCTCGGCCGCGTATATGTCACGTGTGAACACATTAAATGACTCATGACCACGAGCTATTGTGTGGGAAGAATTAGTGTTATATATTATTGTCATAAGAGTACTTAATAGTTCGAATGCGAGGTTAGATCAATGACTGATTCGTGTCATTTTACATTTTTTTTTTTTTTTAATTTTACCCTACGACATTGATATTGTTGACAATTATCAATTAACTGATATGATATTCAAAAGATCATCAGGTTTCACCCTCCCAGTTTTGCTGCGGTAGATATAATTACTGTTTTTGTTTTTGACTAATGACATAAAAGTATATATATGTATATGTTGTAAAGAAGAATTGAAAATATAACAAAAGAATTTTGAATAGACGGCATAGACACACAAGTTGGGTCGATGTTGGGTTGAATTGACGCATGTGCAATGAATGCGACACCCCTGACCCAAGCAAGCGCCCCCGCGGGTCGCGGGTACATTCACGGATCAATACTCAACCAGGCCAGCAAACTTGGATGTCCAAGTACCGTTGGAGGCGCTGCATACTCCACTGGTTGTCATGTGATACGCTTACTGTATATTATTATTATTATTTTTTTTTATATTTTTTATCACCCCTAACGCCAGACTGTCGTCGCATCCCTAACCCTATGGCGCCACATTTCCCCGCTACTTATCTATAAAACTCGGTATACATAGGTGTATTTATACTTATACACGTCTACATCAAGAACATAACATACAAAGGCCTTGTGTAGTCCCATTTGCGGACGTTGTTCTCGTTTTGTGACCCTTATACAGCTTTATCAACTTCTAAATATTGCCTATCTATGTTTAATGATAATGATTGGTGTAATTATTACATCAACGGTATTACGTAATGCACTAAAATATACTTTGAGTAAATGGACTTTTGAATATAACCGGATGAAATTTATTTTATGATAAGCTCTTGAGTACGTAAATCCCAATGCAAACATCAAATGAAGGATAAAATGCAATTAACGGTGTAGATAATACAGTTAAATCGATTGACGGAAGTATTGTACCAAGGCGGAAAGCAACTATCGTTTATTACCTCGTTGCACGCAAAAGGTCACCCCCTCTTTGTAATTGATAAAAAAAAAAATGTTTTTTAATTCAAATATTTTTTCAGAGCGATTTGAATAGGTGGTAACTTTATTGACAATACGTAATTGATGATAATTATTTTATAGAGTAGATGGAGTGTTTTTTTGTTTGATGACATTGATAAATTGATTTAACGTACTATAGACACTTTTATCTACATCTTGTGTGACGTGTAGTGTAGACCACTCGTCACATGCGTCACGCGTCATTATGTTTCGCTTCTCGCTTGCTCTTATCTCCCGGGGGTACCCTGCCCCGGTTGGGCTGATGTATAATGTAGAGTATGAAATGGTATAAGGAAGCTCTGCACACAAACGAACACACAACAGCGATTGGGATGTCTCTCAACTGATGTGATGTGTGCGATGTGCAATGTCCTATGTGTACATACATGAGCGTACATCAGGACGTTTTACGAATTGGGTCAAGAGGGAGATTGGTCGTTTAATGCCAAACAGTATTATATATCATGGATTATACTAGACACTCAAACATTGCAATCGTCGGCATTGGAATACTGACATTGTGGCTCGCGAGTCAATTTTTTAATTAAGACTAAATACGTAATAACTTTTCTTTTTTTTTCGAATTCAAACTACTAATTTAAATAATTTTTCATAATGAATATTTATATTTTTTTTAAATATTTAATTAAATCTTCTCTGCCTTAATAATTCACACTCAAGGATTTTAAAATTAGTATTTCATTAATAAAGTTACGTCAATTTGTTTAAACGAGTCATGTGCAGAATTTAGATTTTAAATCCTCGAGATTTTTACGATCCAGTAAATTTCAGCCTGAGCTAAATATTTTATAATAAATATATAAAATAATATTTTTCACTACTGGTAAAATATTTTTTCAACATTTAAGTCCTACAATACTTTCTAAACATGAATTAGTGAAAATGAGTGAATATTCACTAATTCCAAGTGCAAATCGGACCACTAATTTCAAAAAGTGATTCGGTTGGCACTCAGAATTAGTGAATATTAACTTATTTCACTTACTCATGTTTAGAGAGTAAATTATGTCAAAAGTTTGATTTTTCTTTTCAATACAATTTTCAAAAATTTTCTACCATCTCTCCTATAAATATTTTTATCACCTAAAAGTTTTTGATTAATAATATTTTGAAACTCAATATTTTTAGTCATGTATTGAAAACTGACGTTTATGAACTGCCGATAAAATGAAAGCACTGAAGCAACTGAAACAATGAATTAGCGCGTTAAATGTAAACCAATCTATCAATCTCATTGTTTACTGACACTCGTCTTGGTTATTGTTAAATAAAAGTTTTATCAAACAGCTCACTCGATATTAATGAATATGAGCAATGACATGAAAAAAAATAAATAATAATTTATTAAAATTATCAAAAAAAAATTATTAAAAGCCATCGCGATAACCCTAAGTCACCTACTGTTGTCTCAGAGTAATATATATTCACAGAGTGACACTGTATGATTAGATGAAGTGGGTGAACAAAAGAGATTTGTGGGTGATATGAGAATATCACGTAACCGGATCAACCGTTCGATGCATATCAATGAGACCTATAACTCAGCGTAATATATTTTATCATAATAACGAATATGAATCAGCTTGCGCCAGTTAAAGTCATATATTTCCTTACTGCTGTAATAATTATTTAACTGCTCGGCCCGAAAAAAAAATAATAATAATAAAAATTATTATTATTAAATGCTATTTCCTGTCAATTGCACTACAATCTCCCGGAAGCTCTTATGTGGGCGAAGTATCTGGATTTAACCGGCTGGAAAAAATTTACTAGCAAACACTCCAAGGTGTTTATTATCTCAACAAATTGATAATAATAATAACAGACGAATTAGTGATGCCTGATTTAAAGTGAGCTTGATAAATAAAACTAAAAAAAATCCTGGGACAATGACCGGTCACCATAGAGGATTAGGTGACACAAAAGTGTCGTCTCAATCGAAGACCCACAAATGCCCAAGCAGAAGTCTTTGAAAGTAACAATTAAACCTGTAAAAGATTTACCTCAATTATTTTATTTATTATTTTTAATTATTTAGAAAAGCATTTGGATTTTACTTTTATTATAAATCAATTTTTTTTTGTACTACGGACTTGTTTTTTCAAAGAAAAATATTTATTGTGACTTTAGACAACGCGAATCGATTAACTGACTCATGACGTGCTCGTAATGTAAAAATAGAATTGTTGTATGTCGATGCTAATAAATTATTCAATTATGAGTAATTATTAGAAATTTATTTTTATAAATTTAAAAGTTCTCGGGCTGTTATCCTGAAGCTCGCAAGGTAAAGACTTTGCGGGGCTCCAAATTTTGAGATGTATTTTGTTTAAAAAATATGAGTTTTTATATGATAATTAGATGGTAAAAATATGAGGGATATTTTATACGAATTTGAGGGTAGTGTCGATTAAAAACACGTGATATTTTTCGAAATCAAAATGCAAAGATGAATTATAAATAGGTTACGATCAATAGACGCCCAGAAGGCGGACTTGCTCCGGGCGCCATCTAGTCTGCGACCCTTTCTATACCTGTCTTCCCTGTACTGTTACTAACCCCTCGGTATCGTAAAATATCTGTCTTCGCCTCGATATTAATATCGTATACTTGTTTTTCCTTTATGAATATTTTTAAAACTTTATTAAATAAAATAACCACAAGTTGAAAGAATAAAAACCCGTGAAAATTAATGAATTTTTGTCTGCGTCAATTAACAATACGTACCACATAATTAAATGTTTTTTTATCTGTCAATAAAGACGCGATGGGCGATGAAGTAACGAAGAAATGTAATTTTACTATGGGAGTAATAAAAAATTAGCGAATGATAAATTTATAGCGGAAAGATAAGGCGGAAGCTGTAGCTCTAGGCGTGGTGAGAATTCAATGAATGGAAAACGTCGGGTACCAAGGGACTTTAAAAGGAACGACCTTATCAATTGACGTGTCCGGCCTTGATGTAACGTCACGGAACGCATGGCTAGCCGGAATATAGCGATTGATGAGACTACTCGTATATGCATGGAGATTTTCTCTCTCTCTTCTTCCTCAACAATCTCGCGACTAAATTCATCAGATTGAGATTAACAAAAAGAAGACATTTTTTCACTTAAGATCAATAAATGACACTTGTCATTATTGCTGGCATCAAGAGATTCGAACCGTTTTCAACCTCAGCTCTGCTATTAACAGTGGATTCAAATATTTTGAACAAATATTAATAATAATATTGAATTCAAAAAATTATCGCGAATTCAGAGGAACGATCCCTGATATTTTCTGCACGAGGTTGCACTCGTCTTGCGCAGAAACTTGCTCATTTCCGTCCAGACCTAGGAGAAAACTTCGATACCAGCTGACCAACGAATAAAGGCCATGATTAAATGTCTACATATATATATATATATCTACATATATGTGCTAGATATATCAGGATGTCTGGTACACAGGACTCTGTGCAATTTCTCGAGCTTAAAAATAATCGATTAATCAACAGAATTTTTCTACCAACTGACCTACTTGTAAAATAAAATTACTACCAGTACCAAAAATAGTTAAATCAATGTAAAAATATCTAATATTAAATTTAAATCTCAATCTATAAATTGATCTACTGGAAAATGACGTAACAGAGCATCATCCCACGGCACTTTTTGCCGCACTGCAGTAATTACGTTACACTTATTACCACGCAAATTTATAAATTGTTTTACAAAAACAATTATATAACTTTCCGTTAGCTCATTTTCCATTTCTATAAACTATCTTTCAGCTAAACTAAATCAAGCTCCATTTCCATTAATTTTCAATTAACAATATCAGTTTTAAAAATAAACGCGTGCAAAGAACTACAAAGCGCTCGATTAAATTCAAATTATGGACTAAAGTAAAAGCTAGCATTTTTATAAACTATAATTCATTACAATAAATATAATTTCCTCAGTAAATTTTTGATTACCATTGTGTAATTAACGACGAGTCAACAACTGTCAAGAAGTAGAGTAACGAACGGTCTTCTTCTTTTGTTAAATCTAACTAGATTATTTTTTAAGTGAAGCTACTCGTCGTTTGGTCGACCGTGTGTAGCACCCAACTTTTTTAAATTTATATATTTTCTTTCAGTACTAATTGTTAATTAATTATTACTAATTACAATAATAATAATATCAATATATATATATAATTTTTTGTTTCTAGTTATGTCACTCACGCCCGTTTTCTTGACACTCTTACTCTCTCGCTCATAAAATCTCGCTATCTCGTTAGCTCTCTTCTTGCACAGACAACCGGAAGTTGTCGTACGTATCGAGCACTGGCGTTATTGTACGTAGATCACTGTGAAACACTCTAAGGTTATTCGATATAAATTTTCTCCGGGGTTCGGTTAAAACTAATGCGAAAGAGTACGAGCAAGTATGAGATATATATAAAAAAAAAATATAAATAATTAGTGAGAAGCTCTCCTCATACAGGGAGAGCTTTTTATACTCGTTTCGCGTTTTTCTCTCTTGCTCCCACCCTCTCGCTTAAACCCTCGATCGAAGCTCCTCTTTAGCGGCGGTTCCACAGACACCGTCCACTCCCTCTTACCCTCGACGAGCTTCCACCAGCCCCGCCAACCCACCCTTCCTTATTTCTTGCTGACCTGTTCTTTCTCTTCGTCTCTTTACCATTTCCTTATATAGAATAATTAATACTTATGCTTTTTATCTTTACGGTTTAAATTTAAACACCTTCACTGATAACAACCCAACGGAGATGAAGAGAGAGAACTACGGTCGCTTAATTATCGCCGTGATAATTTTTTATAAATACTCAAACTCAAATTTCAATATATCCTATTCTAAAGCACTCTTATCTTCACTCTCACGCTAAAAAAAAACGTCATAAATAATGGCAATAAAAAAAAAAAAGATTTTATATAAAACTTATCCAAGATTACGGGTGTGTAAAAAAATGATTATCTTTCCGTGATTCGTGTAAAAAACTCTCGGTGGTTATTTATATATATCTTTAAGTAAAATTTTTTTTTTTTTTATCAACGCTCTTTCTCTCTCTCAGTAACCAAACGTTCAGTCGTCACAAACCTTGTCACCCATGGCTGCGGCGTGCGGCGATAGTTTCGATGTGAATAGAAGCGTTTAACGTCGCGGCTTCGGGTGGACCAGAGACTGACTGACGGTTTAACGCAACGGCCTCATCGAACCGTACCGGCATCATCGACCCGTCTCAACTTATTCCCCCACTCTTCATAATCACGGTTTTACCCGTACCGACCGTCAGCATTTACAGATGCGCGCGCTACTGTTCCTTTACTACGCGGCCACACCGCACCCCCGTACCGATTTTCAGCCGGTTGACAGGGAGCCAAAGTTCCTTGTAGCCGCGTACTTTGCGCAAGCTCCGTACATATATATATGGTAATATTACATAAAACTGTACGACTACCAGCTATAACTATAATAGTGTGTAGAGAAGTAAAGCTCGGAATCGTGCATGGAAAAATAAGTTTACAAGAGGGGAAGCATCGTCATTTCTTCCCCTATTATTTCTTCCGTATGACGCTCAGACGTGGCGCTGATGTCGCGCAAGCTCTTTTCGTACTGTCCCGATAGGAGCAGGAGCCCAGTTTCACCAAAGAGACACTACTTTATATCTGATGATTGAGAGCTACTGCATTGAGACCCCATCTGTACTACTGAGCTACTGACAATTTGGCTTATCTGTCTCCCCCGACAATCGAATCGCACTTTAATTTTAAACAAATTCGAAAAAAAAGTATTTATTTTTCTGACAGCCGGAAAAAAATGGACTTGGACGATAAAAAATGTGAGAAATTATTTATTTTGAGCTTTTAAAGTATTTTCAGCACAACAATGCAGTATTGATTGACAACAAAAGAATGCTTTTATACACTTGATTCCAATTGATGGAAATAAAAAGGCTGGAATAAGTATAAAGAATGGGAAATGGGGGAAACAAAGGAGTTAAATGTCGGTCAGATATAATCATTTAGAACCCTTAGGGTTTTTTCGACGACATTTATCTAATCTTTGAGTGATAAACCTTTTTGTGAAGGCATTTTTTATTTTTTTGTTCTCCATGGGAAAAGAAAACACCGGAAGTATTATATAAATACTGTCTAGAATAAAGTCTGTAGATTGTTTTTTAAAGAGATAGGGTTTTATTGAGAGTCAAATAACAAACATAAATTATTTAATTGAATATAATTTAAAAGTTATCTAATTTAATTATTATAATTTTACAAGGAAAGTTTCTGATAAATTAATTTAATTTAAATGATGAGCTTTGACTTTTCTTTTTATTTTATCTAAATTGCGGGTATCTCGTAAAAAATAAAATAAAAATAAAAGAGGTGGAATTTTTTTTTTCCTCGTATCTCTTTCATCCCCAAAGATCATTAATAAACGTTAATGTGAACCAATTCGCAGGAAATTTATCTATCGTTAGCACTCTAGACTTATATACCTATCGCCTTGAAAAAAATTTAAGACATTAATTTATTTTTCACATCTCACTTTTATACCAACATACATTTTAATATACCTTCAAGTCCATATACATTTATATTCCTTTAAATATCAAAAAATTATCACTAAATCTACTGATAACATTTCTAATTATTTTTTTTAAAAATGTACGATAATTCAAATGAAATTGACGTCAAATTAAAGTTCCCTAGACTTTATATATATATATATATTAATAAAGATTAAATATCAGCGTCTCATTAGTTAGAGATAATAATGAATGATCGTGGTCGCCGTTATCATGCCGGTGGTCTGTAGCTGGAGAAGAAATTCAAGTTTAAGTATAAGAGCAAAAGCAAAAATAAGATCAATTTGATTGTACGATGAGCTTGCATATATATATTAAAATATATATATATACTTAAAGTATTACGCAATGATGCCGGTATGACGGCCTTGCGCCAATCTCCACCGCGCGCAACATTCGAACTCGCCCAAGCTCTTTTACACTACTTCTATACTTGTACTAATAATATATACATATATATGTATATATTGACAGTATATAGTAACAAATATATAATAGCGTTTTATCTATGTAACGTAGCATTGTACGGCGCATCATTTTACAAGCCCTCCAGCAGTATACCCGACAATATATCTCTATATATTGTACTATAGAGTATAGTGTTCTCCTATATTCCCTGATGTTTATCCCTCGCCATCGACCTACACGTATATGCACGTGCATCGCAAATATACTAAACGTACGTACGTATGTACGTAGATTTATAAAATGCGAGCCTGCATAGAGATTCGTCCACGCGAATCTACTTGACGTTTATGACTATTAAATAAAGTGCAGTTGGAAGGTCTTGATTTTCAATGTCATTTTTACTTCCACTTAAATTATATTTATACAGATATATACATTTATAAATTTCTTCTTCCACTTGTCATTAATTTGCTTTAATTTTTTTTTATCTCATTTTATTAATATAAATTATTATTTTAATGGGCGTTCAAAATTTTTCGAAAAATTTTTATTACCCGAAAGATTATTTCTTGTTTAAAGACTGATATTAATATATATATATATATATATATATGTATAGAGAGAGAGATTTATAATGGATATACCGTAGATTTAAAGTAAGATGTAGGACACTGTGTTATCTTTTTTATTTTTATTACTATTAAAATTATCAGAGGTGATAAATTTAACCAAAAATATTTTTTTTATGTACACACGATTCTAATTCAAGCTGATGCATTTAAATTTTTTCTTACATCACAAACTTTAATATTTAAAATTTCTCGTATGCTGATATTAATTTTTTTTTTTTTTTATTAATCAAATCAAAATTTTCCATTAAATTTTTCCACCACAACAATAATTTATGTACGCAACAATAAAAATATGTTGTGATAATAAACTGGATGCAACCAAATTTTAATTGGATAAAGAGCGTTGATGATAATAATGAATAATAATTTATTTTGAGGGCATTGTCAAGTATATTTTTCATCATGGGTTTTAAAAGTAGAAAAAAAAAATTGTCAAAGTGCCAAGACACGTAATAATCACCGTAGCAGATTGATGGGCTGTAAGATAATAACGCGGAAAGTTATTTTAGATACGCGTTAACTTTTATTTAGAGTGGAAGAAATAAAAATATATATGTATATATATTTTCATTGATATACGTAAAGTGGTAAATAATATAGTTACACGATGACGTAGCTGGCGGTGATTTTTCAGCCCCCAGCCTTTGATTTTCCCGATTGCGGAGCAACAAAGTTAAAGCAAATGAAATAAAAATTTTAATTGTAGAATAATTCGAAGCAAATGTACGTAAATAATTTAAATACAAATTACCCCGGGCTTTATTAAAGATAAAAGTGAAATTAAAAATAGTTATTATGATATGAACGCATTGGGTAAACTCGGTCGGCCATGAATGAAATAACAATGATAAGAGAATACATGTGTGTATTCATAAAGATATATTGCTAAGACCTCACATAGACAGTAGAGTATAATTCACACACCCTCATCTCACTAGTTCCATCCGGTTTCGTGCGTTCATTCATGACTTAAGTACCAGATTGATCCGGAAAAACACCGGCGCCCCGCAGTCTCGGTATGTCAATCCCGTTGTATCTTTAAGGCTCAAAAGATGTACAAATATATATGTATATGTATGATTATACTTGTCATGTGTGATAACACAAGGCAGTAAATTTTCGTTTCCTTCTTGGATTTATATTTTTTTTTATCTGGTATAAAGAACAAGGCGTAGTGTAATGTAGAGTAGTCTAGCGTAATGTAGTGTAGTGTAGTGAGAAATCGATGATTCTTAAAAAACAGAGCGGTCGGTTGTAACAAGAAACGTCTGGAGTTTGCTGGATTCTGCTGGTCCATTTCTACTTGTCGTAAGCCCCGACCCTAACACGTCTTGTTATAGTTATGTGTTCTTGCTCTGGATTTAACTGGATTCACAAAAGCCCAATTCCTACCTTTTATTTCCAACATAATAGAAATTTTCCATCTCGTCATTTATCTTTTTTTTACTCTATTGAAAATAATAATCAGTAAAAAAACGAGACAAATAATTGGGGATAATAGATCTTGACATAAATTTTTTTCATTTATTATTATTATTATTATTTAATATTTATTGTGTATTGGAAGAATAAGTGCAAAATGAATTATGTCTATAGAAAAATTACTAGACGACTTAGACTAATTTACATACAACAACGATATATGAGTTATATACTCATGTGTGTTTCGAGAATGCGAACGCGTGGTGACCGTGACTGGACCGTATGTGCGTCGGAGGAAGAGACACATTACGGTCAATCTATGTAAGCACACGGCTCTCCGCAACTCCTATCCGACACGACGTGATCTCGACAATGCCGTAACGACTGAGAAGTACTTTGGGTATGAGTCATACGGAAACGTAACTTCTTTCCTCTTAAATCGCGAGTTGGATTAAAAAAAAAAAAATTAATAAGTGTGTCACACAATAAACACTTTTCAGGCCCTGCTACATCCCAAAGTTATCCCGGGTCAAAAATTTAAAACTTGATTTAGACTTGGTTTACCAAGTCGAAATTTGGAGCCGTTTTTCACAAGACTTTTTTTACGGAGGTATGAAATATATTAAGTTTTCGCCTTGGTTTAGACTTAACTGGCTACTTAGTCACGATTTAAGACGAAAAAGTCTAAATCAAGTCGAAATTGACTTGGTTTAGACTTATTAGACTTGAATTATAAGGCGAAAAAGTTAAAATTGAGGTGAAATAATTTTTATATATTAAGGCGAAAGTAAGGCGAATAAATGACTTTTTTTCGACTTGGTTTAGCGAGTCAAAAGTAATGTGAATGACTATCGTGCTCAGTAAAGACGAATAAGTTGAAACTAAGATGAAAAAAGTTCAAAAAGTTGAAAAAAATTAAATTTAAGTCGAAAAAGTCGAGATCTTTTAAAAAAATCGTCGGCAAATCGATAACTTCAAAAGAAAATAAGATGAAGCGAGCCTGAATCAAGTTTTATTTTTGACCCGGGATATTTCGCGGTGAATTTTTGATATTTTATATAAGAAAATTTATATAAATATAAATATATATGCATGATGTATATTTTTTTTGAAAATCAAGTATCGCGTTTCCGTGTCACCACACAATAGCAATACAAGACTCGACATATGAAACCTATTTATGAATAGTATGCAAGTACATAAGCATTTAAACGTAGCAATAGACCTATACTACTAAAGTAAAGGCGAGTTATCCAGTTGTAAAGTTGATAGTATGTTATACGATACTAAATTCAATGAAAACTGGCGCTTGTACACACGAGATTAGGTCAGACTGTATTTATCAACGTTAACTCGGTTACAAAAATGATTTATCTGAGATTTAATAAAAGTCGTTGCACAAAATATTTTTAGCTGTAAACTGGGATTGAAATTTTCTCTATACCCCAAACTGAAACATAAATTACAGTGTATGATATCTTGACTTTTTTGCTGCAAAGTTAATCACAGAAGTGCAAGGTCACGCAAAGACTTCGATAGTCACGCGAGTGAGCCTTATCTTCTTTATCTTACACTAGACAGGTGAAAACTACCCGAATAACTCGACATTACTATTTATAGTGTTAACAAATTCATACTTTTTAATTGACATCAATAAAGTACAGGAAAATTTCAATATCTTGGTTGTTTCATTCCAATTTACATTTTTTTATTGTCGGTCGACAGAAACAAACGTATAACAGAAAAATGAAATGAAATCAATCACATAAAATTGCAGTGTTTGAATCGATCAGAAAATTCTCTATCTCTTGCAATGTTTTTTCTCTCTTTCCCCACTTTACTTCGTTTATCGAATAGCCTCTCGACGTTACTCTCCACTGGTGGTCCAATCTCCATCCATAAAATCCTATCACTTCTCTCTTTATTACATTATAACCCTTTCATTATTTTTAGTGGTACGCTAAAAAATATAAATGTAATTCACGACATGATCTCAGCATCCCAACTACGCTCATCATAACTTTAATTTTTTTTTTTATTAATTAACGCTGCAATAAAGTAGTTGACACTTTATGAGTGTGCCGCGAATTAAATAGATACCAGGCAGTGAATTTATTGAAGACGATAAAGAAATTTCTTCGGACAAAAGCTGTCATGCATTACAAGTTATACAATACAAGTATGAAAAATACAAAAAAAATATAAAAGCCCCGGAGTCGCGCGAATCGCGGAAAGTTTAGCAATTTGCCCGCAGTAGCGCGGCAGTCGCGAAAAGATTCGCGGTTGAGAGAGAGAGAAAAGAAGGGGTTCTATCGATCGCGCCGCACTGCGGGGCTTTATCCCCTCCCTATCCTTGGCGACGGTTTTCCCCTATAGTAAACCCTACCGAGGAAGCTTTTCCTCCCACTATTTTTATGCCCTTTCGATTACTGAAGATTCTCAACCCTTTCCTCGGCTCTTATCCACAGAGCCAGCAGGCTCACTACCATAAATTTATGGAATTGATTGTCCTGCTCCATCTTTTACAACTAATCAACCCGTCATTTACACAAGACGTATTTCATCCAAGATTTTTATCTCACAATTATTTCCTCAATTAATAAAATCAATTCAATCAATAGTACGCTCTTAATATATTTTAATGACATTAAGACCCGAGTGACAAATAATATTGTGATGGACAATTTTCTATGGGTTCTTTTGTTTGATACTTTAAAAATAAAATAAAAGTACACTTAAACGCTTGAACAATTTAGAAGATTAAAATTGTTTTGTTTATTTTAAGCAGATTTTATGAAATAAGTGGTTTAATCACGTTAGTATTTACTCTCAGAGCCTTTACTCGTTAACTCTCTCAAGAATTATTCAAGTATCTTATTATAACCTCGAGTAAATAAAATTTTAAAATAATATTTACAATGTCTCTGTAATTGTTATCGTACTTTTTTTTTATTTTGCAAATAATATTTCAAACCTCTACAGTAAATTTTGGAGTAAAATTTATTACTAAAAAGTTTTCGAAAAAACTGCGATTGTATTCCGTGCAAAAAAAAATAAAAGTCAAGCAAACATTTATTTTAGAATGTCTAATATTTTCATCAGTCTTTATAAAGCTATGTAGCGTTTCAAGAGTGGGTTTATCGTGTTGAATCGATTTATTTCGGCGCCAGATGGTTCCTTAACCCGGATTTCGCAAATGGGATCTACTTTGACGGTATCAGTTTCCACAAATAACCATTTCCAGTAATTTAAATTTTTTGAATCTTGATAAGAAATAAAAAAACAGCTTACGTTTAAATAAAGACGAGCAATGACCTTGACTAAAAAAAATAACTTTTGTTTAAACTTTTATCGTATAAGGACATTGATAACTCTTATCTCATGATATTGACATGTTTAACTTGACTTTTATTATTACAAGTCTATAGAATGAAACAAAAAAATCAGCTTTTATGTCACACTGAGCTCGAGATGCATGGATAGGATACAGTATACAGAGAAGACTGAAATATGAGAGACCAGTCTCTTGGGTATGCTTGTACCCAAGCTTTAATGGTATCATTTCAATCGATTGTGGTTTCTCCATGAAATAAAGAGAGATTGTGTGGCTTCCTGCAAGTAAATCTTACACCCGCAGAAGTAAAAAAAACAATCACCTCAAAGATTTGTCTTCTATTTCTCTGACAGCTAATTTTCAAATTTAATTCCGCCAGTTTTGAGTCCATAGACCAGTTATAATTATTGACAAAAATAAATGAGCGAGATAAATTTAAAAAAAAAAGTTTATCACATCCTACACCCACGTAAGATCTCAATACAAATTGGTAAGATTTTTAACGATTAGTTCTAGGGCAGTTTCTTTCCCAACAACGTCTTGTTCTTCATTTCCCCTTGTGCGCGTGGGATGATTCTTCATTTGTCCATCTCCATTTGTTTCGTTTATTTCTCAAGGAAGTTTACCATTAAATACAACAGTCTTCCAATAAAGTCTACTAAAAACAATAATTACATTTAATCTAGTGGCATAAACATACTTTGGACAGTAAACTGATGATAATTTTAAAAAGAAGTATAAGAAAATTTATAAATTCTCTGGTTAAAGCTGACAATTGTCTGATGAGGATTTAAATAGAAAAATAACTATATAAATATATATATGTATAGACGAATAAAATTTTTGAGATATATGCAGACCAAGTAGTAATGTCGGCCCCCTGACACACATTGACTCGTTAAAATAACGACATAATGGCTAATTTAGTGATAATAAGCGCGAACTGTATCGTTCAAATTAACGTCGAAGGTGAGACGTACCGAGAGAAGTACATGACGGATTACGTAGCATCAGTGCAAGTACAGTTACATTATTTTAATATCACTATCACAATAGTGCGTACATACTTTTGTACCGTCTCGTACTCCAATACAAATGTATCAAAAATAAAACTTTGACAGCTAATTTTTTAAATGTATTTTGACATCAGAGTCGCCATCTTTCGTGTTAATGTCACAGCACATGTCATCAGGCCCGTAGTTAGAGTCATCAGGCCCTTTCTCATATTTATTACTCGGAAACTCGTCGACGGATTCAATGACTCAACGGAAGAAAAAAAAATGTACAATCACGTAATTGCATGACGAAAAAAGTGATTCAATCCGCTCCAATTACTGCCCTGTAATTTTTAATCCCAATTAAATTAAACTCGTTAGTTAATTACTTAAATAATTACAAAATTTTCATCACGCGAAGATGTCAAAGTCCCAACTTATCAGTTATCATTCAAAGTTAATAAAAATATCACAGGCACATTTCCATGTGGCAATAAATCCACGTGGCCTGTCACTTACTCTGACATTATTCTCACAGAAATAATAAATTATATATATTAGTATTTCGCAAGTCTTCATAAATATTTCCCCTTTTATTATTTATTTTTTTTTTTATCATCATTTAAATTTTTCAGCTTAGTAATGATTTTTAAAAGCCTCATATAGCCGCTGTCTGTTAACTGCCCAAAATAAATATTCATATATTTTTGAATACACAAAAGATTTCTGAAATACCCGTCTCTTTATATGAATAGATTTAACACGCAACAAAAATTAATTTTTCATGTCATTACATCTCAAAGACCTTGAAGAACAAGTTTTGTCTGCATACTTAATCCAAGTATTAGTACTAGTACGAGAAATCGATCTTTCAGATGAAAATAAACCGACGAGTGTATCGTTAGATCGATCAAACAAGTCAAACTACTACTTCCTCCTCTATCATCTTTGTTTTTCATTTGACCTATATTTATTTACTCCTTTTGCTCACTTGTTTATTGACGTCAAAATTATATAATAATATCTCAATAACAATAAATATACCAGTATCGAAAAGTTTATAAAATATTTAAAGAATATTTAAGTTTTAGGGCGTGGTTACGATTGTCACAAACTTAAATTAAATTCTTTAATGCCATTCATCCTCCAGGTATTTTAATACCAACAATACATAATTATCTACTCATACTAGGTATTTTATATAATTCCCATAATTATCAATAAATAAATAGTCTGGGCCAAAAGTTACAATCCGCAGGATGTAGTAAATTCCAGAGTTGCAACAATTTAATTTCCAGCTCCATTATATTCAAAATTTTGTTGTCGTCTTGGTGACTTTTTGTCATGACAGATCAACATCCAGCCCTTCGTCCTCGTCGAATGATGAAAAATAATCCAGATGAGTAATAAAATGATAACAATTTAAGTAATCATTCAAACTTACCTCGCTGGCGAGACCTCCTTTGCCCGCCATGTTGACAACAATGATGGCCGCCGGTGATTACCTGAGCACGCCCGTATAGAACACACGTAAAAACGCCAAATAAAATTTATTTATTTTTTAAAACTTCAGTCAAGTAAACAGTAGACACTACACTCCTAAAATTACATGAAACTTAGGATTAATTTAACACGCGTCAGGATACGGAAAAAGTCGACTGTAACTAGAGTTTTTAATTCACGCGTTCAGTTGGTGGAGTAAAAAAAATATAAAAATAACGTACACAAAATTGAAAGACACAAAGACTCAAAAACACGCGATACGCACGCTACCTTCTCTTACACACGAATGAGAGTATGACGTCATTTATAGACAAGCTTCCACATACTGTAGAATTTATATTAAACAAACTATTGGCTGACGCACTTACACGTTATTAAACTGACGTACTTTCACCCAGTGTCATATCGGTGTTTGTCATGGGTCTTTTTTACTCACGGACTTTGTTTAAAAACACCAGCTTGTACTTATGCTCCTATTCACTCCCCATGGAAATAAAAATAATTCCCTCTCTAAAATCAGCTGTTTTACTTTTTAATTCGTTTTATTTTTACTACACTTCTGACAAACTTATTTTTTACACACGCGTTATTTTAATTTAGAAACGTTTATAAATAAAATTAGTCATCTCGAAGTTAGCAGACAGATCAAAATTTTCGGATTTTTTTTTTTCAACAATTCAATTTAAATTTAAAAAAAAAATAAAATTATGCACATGTAGAAAATTTTAAAAACTTGAGGTGCAATTTTTTTAAATGTTTTTTTTTTTGTAATTTGTCGTTTTTAAGAATAATCCAAAAATTAGACGTCGGTCAACTTTAGAATCATATAAAATTAATATTATTTTTGAATTTTTTAAAATATACTTTTAATTACAGAACAGAAATATCAATATTTATTTAACTGGAACTTAATTAGTCACAAAGTTATTAAGATGTCACTTTTTAATCGCACTTGTAAGTAATTTACTGTCGCGGTATCGATCTTTATAAACATGATCGATGTCCGCGATAAATGTAAATTTGAATGATTCAAATTGCCGCGTAATTTATCAAATTTTCAAATCAACTAAAAATCAAAGTTTTAATAAAATAACGAAATCTAAAGGCGCGATTTTAACAAAATTTGAATTTTTAAAAACTATACATATTTTTATAATGACAAATTTTAATTAATAAGACTCTCGGAACGTTGACACGGCGAGCGTAATTGCTGGTAAGATAGTCAATTAAAATGATGACTGTGCTAGTATAAGTTTTTATTATTATTTTTATATATGTGTGTTGTAGGTGTAGGAGATGCCAGGCATATATATATATATATCTATGTCTGTTAATATACACACGGGTGCGGTTCATCGTGGAATTCCAGAGTCGTGATTAAACAAAGGCTCATCGAGGCACGACATTTATCGTACAGCACACATATTACCTTACATATATATTATTTTTAATATATATATATTTCAGGTTTATATTAAATACGTGCTACCATCTCAACAAATAAATTCATTTATTACTCGGCCATTGTTCAATTGTCCTGACATTAATTCTACTAAATAATCCATACACTGCGACCAGAGTATGTAAATGCTGCCATCCATTCAATTCAAATAAAACATAATATTTAATGTATAGATAAATTTTAAATATTATTATTATTATTATTATTATTGTATATAATAAGATTGCTTGTGGTTTTCCGAATACATTTTATATTTTTATGAATGTGACGGTAGAATAGGTAATACCGAAATTGAAAACTTTTCTCATTACGGACTTCATGAATTTGTTATATGAATCGGAGTACAAAAAATATTTTAATAAAATGTAGTGGAAAAAAAACTATTGTAGTACAGGGAAAATATACAATAGAAAAATTTGAATTTCAAATAATAATTCGATGATTTCAGAAAACTTTTAGGTAATTAGTTAATTCTACTTACCGCTGATAATTAATTTTATTTGAAAATCTGTTGTGTGAAACTGGAATTTTTCAGATTTATTTTGAATGTGATATAGATGAGATTAATTACTAGTGCGTAGTTAATAAAAATTATTGAAATTATTGTTGGGACGAAATGTTTATTTATAAGTGTACATGAGCATAAATTTGTCTGAGTCAGCGGTTAATTCTTAGTCCCTGTAGATTTTCTGTACATGTTATTGTACGTACACTAGAGGTGTTGAGTGTGTATTTGTGTGTATGTATATGGAATAGAGCAAGACAAAGTAAGAAATATAAATGTGGATTGAGAGAAAGAGAGAGAACGAGGCGTCCCGATCGATTCAGAGATGTGGGTCAGGTATACGCCCGAACCCCTCCAGGATTTGCTGGCATCCCGTTCTCTAGTTTTCCTCTTACTCTAGCTTACCCCTTACGCTATTCACACAAATAACATTATAATCCACGTACAAGTGAACTACTATTCATTTCCTCAAGTTCCGATAATTACCAGATATTCCTGCCAATTTAACTGCCTGTTATTATTATTTCATTTTTTTTTTTGCGCCGGATTATTATGCACTAAATTGCATGAAATATTTTTTCGTGGTTAAATCTTGGGTATGCCAATAAATTTATAAATGCAAGGGTCCAATTGAACGCTCAACAAACTCCCAAAAGACTTAACTTGGTATATTTCTTTCGAGATATTTTTATTGCCAGGCGATAAATCTACTACCCGTCAACTCGCTGGAATACTCGTGTACGAGAGCTTTAATGCGATGATAGAATTTAAAAAATAGGATTTTTAAAATTTGGCACTGGAATATTAAACATTTTTTTTGTATTACACTGGGAATTCAGATCAGGAATTTTCTATAATTATTTTAAAAAAATAAAATAATTTTATGCGATATTCAAGTATATATTTTGTTTAAAAAAATAGCAATCATTTACACAAAATTTTTTTGAATGTCAATTATAATACGCAAACAAATATAGTTATCAAGACTGTAATAATCTTACACAGTTCTGAATTCGACTTCGAAACAACTGTGAGTATTGTAATTATCATCTTTTAGTGAGAATCTAACCCAGACAGTCACTCCTGGCGGGGTTCCTGCTGGAATGTCCATATTAAGGTTGTAAGTTGCTACGTCTCCTGTTTCCAAAGGACACTGTCTTCTACTGACAAGATTTTGACATCCGTCGTCGATACCCAATGGATATGGCAGATACCAACTTCCACCTACTGAAAATTCAGCTTTTGGTTTCAACACTTCTGTATCTTTACCTGAAAAAATTATTATTATTAATTAAAGTTGACAAATAATTATTAAAACTCAATGAACGTTTTAAAATTTGAATAAATTCGTGTTGAGTTTTTATGCGTATTTTTATTTTTTAAAATTTGATAAATAATTTTTTATTTACTCACTTGCAAAAAAGTCCCATTGTGCGGCAACACCGTATTTTGTGTGAATTACACACGGAAAAGTGCTGCAACCGTCTACTATCAAACGATGAGGATCGTGTGTAGGATCTCCACAAGATTTGAATTGCGTCCACTGGAGTGAAGCAGCCACGCAGAATGACGCGATAATAAATGCTGAAAAATAAAAAAATTTTTAATTTAAAAATTCACATTTGTCACGGAAAATGATAAAATTTACGAGTTATAATCACAGATAAATTAATTATAATTGTCTAGATAAATCACGTAGGCAACGTACCTTTTGCGAACATTGTGACAAGTAAACTTTATAGTTTCAGAACGGAAAGCAAACTAAAATTTTGATCTAATGGTGTCTATTTATACTGCCGAAAATTATCACCCAAGTGGCTAGTAGGGATTGGTCGAAGAATATTAAAAATTACACGTGGTCATTTAGAGACCTTGAAGACGAACTGTTGATTATCGAAAACAAAGAAATCTTATCGGATTAGTTTATCGAGAACTACGTTGTTAAATACAGCAATCAAAAATATTCCTATGAAGTGAGTCGCCTCGAGTGTCGAGTCTTGTCAGAAACGTTAGAAATCTATTTAAAACTTTTGTAATACCAAAGTGTCGTCACTTACATCCCTCAGGTAATTAACTAAGTCTTCTTTTTGAACACCTGGATGCTCCTAATTAAACTATGGATTGGACATGCAGATAAGAATTTATTAGTCATACATTTTTCGGTGAATTGATAGAAAGTAGGCAGCACAATTTTTTTTTTCTTGTAAACCGAGAAAAAAAAATTTGATAAAAATATATATAGTCATTGAATATAATTAGTTATTAGAAGATATCGGCACAGTATCGAAAAATATTGGGCCGAAATTTTTATTTTTAGTGCGATCGTTACCATAGGGCAACTTGGTATGTTGTTTCAACCGAAATTGTGTAAACTGCATAATATTGTTACTGCGCATTGGTATATTTTTTTTTGTATTCTTGAAAATATACATACAAAAAAAGTCCTTTAAATTTTTTACGATAAATTTAATATTTTTAGAGATATGAATTTTTCAAGGTTTAAGAAATCCTGAATTCAGATACTTCTGGCTCATTTAAATATGTAAAAAATTATGATAAGATATGAAAAATATTTTTTTATATTCTTCATACTCCTGTTAATAATATCTTTAAGTTGAAATGAGGAAATGATTATTGCTAATACTTGTTTTTTAATCATTTATTCACTCGCTCACCAGCTTCATCACTCATCTCAAAATCTCGCTGTTTTTATTTTATTTACGCGCCATAAATCTTTATTTTTTATATATCTTATAAATTTTTTTTATTTAAGCTCAAGAATTTCATCAACCACAGTATGAAGAATATATAAAAAAATTTTTTTTTACATGTATGGTAATTTTTTATATAAAGTAAGAGACCTAGTACCCGATCAGGGAACTAGTACCCGAACTCATGTATTTGTATATCGATATTTACTGATTTTTACTAAATACAGATAAACAAATACATGAGTGATCAAGTACTAGTTCCCTGCTCGGATACTAGGCCTGTTACCTTATTTTTGATGCATCATAAGTATCTCAATTCGTGATTTTTTAAGCCTTGAAAAATTCATGACTAAAAAAATTAAATCGTAAAAAGTAATAGGACTTTTTTATTTGTACTTCAGAAAAGAATACAGAAAACAAATTTTCCCTTCGAAAACAATACCATGCAATTGTTTGAATAATTTCGGTGCAAATGGCATCAAGCTGCCTCATGCATGGAAGAGAATCGCGCAAAAAAATTAAGGCCAAATAGTTTTCGGTACTCATGCGCCGATATCTCCTAGACTAAAAAATCTTGAGAATAATCAATGATGTTTCAAATAAACATCAAGATTCACCTATAAACTTAATAGGATGGATCAGTCTAGTGGGTGGCGGACGGGCTGGATAACACAATAGTCAAAGATTTGACTTACGAAAAAAATTTTGGTTTTTTTGTATGTGTATTTTATTTTTAAGTATACAGAAATATATCGGGGAATTTTTTCTATAGAATTACATAAATTTTTTTTACTCGGGTATTTGTTCATTAATATTTTATGATAATAATATCATTATTATTATATATAATACATATATAAAAAGAATATTGATTCAAAAATATAAATTTCTAAAAGAAGACATATATAGTAGAGACATCTACGTTACGCCCATAATCATCGATTTACCCTTTCAATAAACTTACAAATTTTTAAACTCGCGGCATCGCAATCCAATGTTGCGAATATTCAAATTTAAATTACAAAATAACCCTTTATTTTTTCATTATTCTAATAACAGTTTTTAGTCATTAAATTGAATTATCAAAATCCACAATTATTTTTTTTAAACTTTCGAAAAACTTTCTCACATGAAAATTATTTAGCCCCTTCCTCGTTAGTTGGAAAAATTTTTTTTCCAACGAGGCATTCGGACAAACCATTCGACCAACCAATCTCGTACCTTCGTCGGTGTTATCTTGAAAAGAAAGTGATACACCGTGTACCTCAAGGGCTCGCACCTGGACAAACATATCTCATTGTAATAATCGTTTTTAAAATTTTAAATATCGCGCCAGTAAATTGATAATGAAAATTAAAAAAAAAGACAAGATAAGAAAAATACATACTTGTAAACTGCATGAGGATCCAGATCTAGCAAAGCGCCCTGAAACACCTTATACAATTTATTATTTTCCAGCATCTGAGTAGCATCTTCTGCTTTGCATGGCAGACCGCATAAATATTTGGCGTAACTGGTAAAATAACTCGAGTAAAACGATTTTGCTTCCTCTGTCATTGCTGCTTCCATCGCGTCAAAGTGTTTGCGTTGTTGGGATAAAATGTTACTTTGGAGCACAAATGAACCTTTGAAATTATTTATTTATAATTAATTTAAATGTAGTGCTAAATAAATCCTAAATGAATTTAAAAATTTGTTTTTTACCAGGAATAAAATTGATAACATGAACTCCATATTTTTTTAATTCGACACGTAACGCCGTTGTCCAGCCAGCTAAAGCACTCTTGGTAGAGCTGTAGGCAGCAACACCTGGTAGTGGTTCAAAAGCACAGTGGCTTGTTACATTTATAAGTCTACTTGAGTATTCTCTTAAAAGCGGCAATATTTCTTTAGTCATCCTCATTGTTCCCAATAGATTAACTTCAACTTGATACCGCACTTGCTCTTCTGTTTGCCATTCAAATTCTCCAAATACCATGACTCCAGCATTATTAACAAAACATCTGAGAGCTAACAGAATAAATATACGATTATTCTAAAAATAGTTGATGTTAAATATTTATTTATTTAATGAATATCGATCTTACCGAGTTTTTTATTTTTCAGGTGACTACGAATGTGATCAACAAACGATCGGACGCTTTCACTGCTAGTTAATTCAAGAGAGTACACGTGGATGCCGGCCTTGGCGAGTTCTTTGGCTCCTGGGCTGTCAATATTATGAACTCCAGCGACGACATATGCGCCTAAATTTTTTTTACAATGAAGAGCAAAGCTGTAACCCAGACCAGAGTCACATCCTGTAAGGACGATCACATCTCTTCGACCGATAGACCTGCGTTCTTTTCTTAACTTCAATAAACAAATTGTACCTAAAAATAATAAATTGCGTTTGTTAATTAAAAATAAATTGAAGAATAACGACCGGAAATTTTGATAAAAAATAAATAACTTATATATATATATACTTACCGATAATAAAAACAAGTAGTATATTTGACGTAGCTGCATACATATGTACATATTTACGCGTAAGTGTAGACAGGCATAAAACAATTATCAATAATATAAATTTAAAAAATTTTTGTTGGGAAAAATCCTTAATTACATTTACTAATACCATTTTATCACAATTTAATAAAATGTAATTAAGATAACAAAAAGTAAATTAAATGAATGCGTGGAAGCGTAATAAAATTTTTTAAACTTTAATTTTTAGAGAAAAAATAAAATGTTTTAAACCAGAGGCGTCTAAACTTCAAATGCTGATGTTCGAATTCCAGAATCGTTTCTCCTGACACCAGGATGCAAAATTTTCCCCCACTTTTTCCAAGAATTCTTATCCTTCATTGGCTTGTTCACTTTTTTAACTACACCGGCACCAATGACTAAAATTATTTTTTTAAAAATAAACTTTGAATAAATGTACTGGGGTTGAATTTGAATTCTAAATTATTTTCGATACAAAAAATAAATAAAATACTCCAATAAATTTAAAATTTAAAGTGGACTGCTATTTGCATCGCTATCAGATTCGTTTAAACTTTAAAATTTTTAAAAAACATCAGCAGTTACTTTTTCTGCAACATTTCGACGGTTGCACGTTTCCGGTACGGGTAGGTCAGGTATCAGTCGGCTCAGGTAAACGAAGGGTGAACTTTCTTCATGAATCATCAGTTACACTAATTACTTCCAGTCATCGAGTATATGCAGACGAAACAGGTTTTCTACCAAGTGTTAGATTTCATTCCCCGAAAAATTCCATCTCTTTACCTTCAGTCGAGATGTTCGGGCGGAAATATAAGTCTCATATTAGAATAAATTCTCTTTCCTCCATATAAATATATAGACTTATTAATAAATTAAAAATATTGGCTAGTGTCACTCTGTATCTCAACTGATAAGTAATTAAATGAATTCTTAGAATATAATAACTCAATAAATCGTGAAGTATAAATCAAAGTACTCAATAATTAAACAATTAATTAATAATATTGAATTTTTACTATACAAAGAATTGCTTTTACTGGCTTTTTAGTGGAACAAAATATACACCTTAATTCTAATAGATATAATTAATCACAAATATATATGTATATATATTATGAATAAAGAATATTAATAATCGATAGCTTATCGTATAAAATTTTTTTAAAAAATTACAATGAAGCAGAATATTTTAAATAACTCAGTCATGAGGTATAAATATGTGTTATATTGCTGGCTCTTTCTGTAAATTGAGATTTGGATTTGACATAACATCGAACGCTGGGTCACCATCAGTAGCCATATTTCCTAGCCACGAGAAAATCATAATGATAAAAATGAAAGAAACTATTCCAATTGCTGCTAAAATGGCATATCTTGTGTACACAGACTCTGGTTTAGATCCTCGTCGACGGGCGTCTTTCTTGGTCTGCTTCAGGAGCTTCCACACGTGGAGCAGCCGATCTAATGCAGGTCTGCGTTGGTATTTATTTTCATCGTGATCAATACTCATGTTTTTTGAATCATCGTGTGTCGCGAATATTTTTCGATCCAGTTGATTCGTTGACTCCATGTTTACTACAGAGTAAGGCGGCCCTTGTTGCCGATGATTGCTGTTATTATTCATACTGTGAACGTTATTTATATGTGTACTTATTGAGTTAACGTTACTGCTCGTACGTGCCGTAGCAACAGAAGGTGGTGCTGCTGGTGGCACATGATTTTGAAAGACTGTAGTTTCTATTGACGGGAGTTTTGATTCCTGAGCTAAAGATTCTCTGTCATTCGATAACTATAAATAAATAAATAAATAAATAATGCACATTATTATCTATTATTTTAATAAATTATCATAAGTTAATAAAATTATGATACTGAAAGCAGCAGACATGAAATTTTTTTATTTTAAATAAACAAATAAAATACTTAAAGGAAAAAATTTTTAAAAATGCGGCAACAAAACTTTTTAAAATTTATCTGTGCATATTTTTAAAATATTTATTTCTAGTCGCTACCCTGATAGCCACACCTTGCTCAGCAAGTTCTGCAGTGAAACATTTTCGGCTAGCTTAACGACAAGTTTCTGACAAGCCTTGGCTGGATAATACTTGCGTGGAAGTTGATGCAAATCAACTGCCGTCATCTGAATGTAATTTGACAGAACTTGCCGTCAATTTGAAGTGAAACTTTCAATCAACTTAATGTCATTGTCTGACAGTTACACTCGAAGTCAAATTGAATTCAAGTTACAGACAATCTACTGTCAACTTAACCGCAACTGTTTGCTCTCCCACATTTGGGGCGTGTTCAGAAATACACTCTGGAGATGAAAAATTGCCTATCCAGGTGTGATTAGTACCTTTGTAATGTTAAATCGCACCTCTGGTTTCACCAGAGGATATTTCTGAACGCAGGAGTTGAATATTTCTCTTCCAGAGTGTGTTTCTGAACACGCCCTTGCTTTCAAGTTGGCTTCAGAATACGGCCGTAGCTTGAAGTTAACTTGCGGTTAATGTGGCAATCAGAGTACGATCCTGAAGTTAGCAGACAATTGAAAATTTTTTGACTTTTTTTTGAACAATTAAATTTGAAGAACAAAAAAAAATAAAAAAATTGCACATGTAGAAAATTTAAAAAACTACAGGTGCAATTTTTTTAAATATTTTTTTTTTCATAATTTATCGTTTTTTAAAAAATCCAAAAATTATTAGACGTCGGCTAATTTCAGCATCATTATCAGAGTAGTAATGTATCTAAATACACTAAAATTATCGGATGTCTGTTTGCTGATACCTTCAGTATCATATAAAATTTATAAATAAAATAAATTACCAATGGCAAACCAAGACCAGCTCTCGCCCAATTTACACTGGCCAATTTTTCTTTCAGTACATCAGCAACCGGTGATACTAAATTAGGCGCTGGAAAAATGGGATATTTACATGTAGGACATACGTAACCAGCGGGTGCTGTCGTTGAAGGCAAACTCCTGGCATGCTGATCCAAACAAGGCCAGTGATAGACATGATAGCACACTAATCTCACGCAATCACCGTTTTTTAATTCGTTTGAACATAAAGTACAAATAGGATTACAGTCACTGTCTTGTAGCCATTGAAGATAAGACTGCACTACGCACTATAATTTAATTTAAAATAAATAAATATGACAATTATAAATTTATTTAAAATAAAAAAACAAACCTTTGGATGATTTGTCACCATACAATGTTCGCAAACGTTGACTCGGTGCTCAAAACAAAATTGATTTGTGACTTTTCTTTTCGGACATTTACACAGGCCCATAATTACGTATTAATTTATTTAAATAAACAATTAATTTTTCATCAAGACCGGCAATAATAATAAAATGTCAAATTGTTAAAAGTGACAGATGATTTACATACGAATATTTATCAAATCCTCCATGTTTTTGCTGAGCAGCTGAGGCCACGTCGTCGGTCTCTTTATTTTTTTCTCTGCTGATAAAACAGTTTTGAAACGATGACATTTTAAATATTCTGTCATTCTTGTTTTGCTGATAATTAACCTGTTCATTGTTTTATTATCGTGCTCAGAAATTTTGTAAACAATTAAAATGAACTGATTAATTATAACTGTGTTTAATTATTTATTACCAGACAATGATACACGAAGAAAAAGTACTGGATGAAAATGAGTGGAAAACAGAAGCACAGGCAATAATAAATGACGTGAAAAATCATGTACTGGAAATAAATATTTCACAAAAGCTTCCGAGTACCAATAGTAAGATTTTCCTCAACTTGACAACTCTCGAGGGTTTTAAATACACCATTGAAGTGTCATCTGCTGGTTTTTCAATAATTGCTGATCAACACGACACCATAACCAACACCCGGACTCAAGTATTTGAAACACCGTATGGACTCTTGGATTCAATAAGTGAAAAGTATCGGGAATCATTTGGAAATGATTTGATTGATAAATTAAATAAACTCAGTGACAGCTAAATTTATGTAAATACATCATCTGTAATTTAAATTACTCAGAAAGTATTCAAATTTTCGATACTGAAGTATGAGGGTGAATGTGACAGGAGACAATTTATGAATTTTAAATAAAATAATTAATTAATTAAAACAGTGGAATTTTTAAAAATTCGCGCGCTGATTTTTCTGCTTACATTTTATTTATTTATTCAAAAATTTGAAAAGTTGCTAACTGTCAGTTACACTCACACTCAATATTAAAGTCAGCCGACGTCTTATAACTTTTGAATTATTTTAAAAACGATAAATTAAAAAAAAAAAATATTTTAAAAAATTGCGCCTGTAGTTTTTTAAATTTCCTACATGTGCATATTTTTTAATTTTTATTTTTTGTAGTTGACTCCTAGAAAAAAAAAATCCAAAAATTGTCAGTTGTCTGTCAACTTCAGGACCATTTCAAATTTTCCCGCGTTACTCGTCGCTCAGTTGACTTTCTTCATCATCGTTCAATTTTCACAGGCATACAATGGGCTCATGAGGTATGAGATTGTGTACCTAACCTAAATATGTGTTAAATTGCCGAAAATATAATTAATTGTGTTTATAAATAAATAGTAGTTTGTAATTAATAAAATAATTAACTCGTAAGTAAATTATTATCGCGCGCTTATTGAAATATTCAAATAACATTTAAATCTGTCAGTAATTCATTGATATTGTTCACAGGTCACATAGTCTTATGATTATATAAATTATTAATAAATAGTAACAATAACAATAAATATATAAGGTAATAAACAATGACAATGTTGAAGCTGGTTGGATTTTTACGAAATGGACCATCGAAACTTGGCCCGAGATCAACATCATGCTGGTGCATGTCAAAACATAAAGTTATGTCTATTGCATGCTCGAGTACATCGACAGCCAACAAACCTGCTCCGAATGAAACTAAAGTGAGTCTGCTCAAATCCTTCTGCTGGACTAGTCGGCATGTTTTTAAATAATATAATAAATATATAATGTAATAAATTTGTCAACAGCCCATCAAAGATAAGTCAAAGTTTCCAATGGTGAAACTGGTATTTAACGCACTGTCAGTCAACGAAATAAGTGATGACAAATTCAAAGAAAATGTGACAAGTGCTACGACGTTAGACGAACTGCTGCGTGTATCGGAGCTGGCTCATGGTAATGAGCAACTGACGTTAATTACTTCCACACTGAAACAGTGGGTTCAGGAAGACAAAGTAACTCGAAAAGATATCGAAAGTGATCCGAGGTTTCATCAGTTGCGCTCTAGAATAAAACGTTCTGTCGACACGTGGGGCAGGAAGGATTCTGCTCGTGCCAGCAAAGAGGCCGCGGCGCGTAGGGAACATCTTCAAAAGATGATCGCTGGTAACGTTGATTACAATGACGAAATCAGTAAATTGAGTGTCAAGGAAGCTGTTGATGCCTGGACTGGTTTGACAGCCAAGGGTTCAAGAGAGAAGCCATTGCTGAGAGCTCTCGCTTCTCATATTGGCAACAATCATAAGGAACTCAACATAAAACAAAGTGCTGATGTGCTTTACGGCATGGCCAAGCTTAACTTTCCGGATGATGTTCTGCTGAAGAAAATTTGTCGAGAGATCATTAAATCTGTTGATCAAGTCAGTAATAGTCCGATTATTGGGTCTATTATTACGTCTCTTGGTATGCTGAGGTATCGCAACGATGCGTTGATGGATGAGTTGTCCCAGTGGGCGGTTAAAAATAAAGATACCATAAGGACTCAGGATGTCTGTTCATTCCTGATGACGTTAGCTACGATAGGATACAAACCCATTAATTCCGATGCTTTTTTTAATGTGTGTACTTTTTTATTTCATTCCCATTTATTTTTTTCATTACTATTATAATTTAATTTAATTATTCAACAGGAATTGGTGTATTCATTAAAAGAAATTGACATGATCAGACCATCAGAATGGTTGGACATCGTCTGGGCTCTCACGACATTGAATCACGTGTCGTCCGAACACATCAGTTCTGTGTTGAACGATAAATTTATCAACAAACTCGGCGGTAATTTTTAAAAATCTATTAATTCAATTTATTAAAATATCTTATGCATAATTTTTTATGTAGATCGAGATCAGGAGGTTCCACTGGTCAAGAAACATAAATTACTAAATATAAATGCTACTGCTAGGTATTTAATAAAGCATTACACAGGTCCGCAGTTACCTGAAAATTCTTCGATATTTGATGCGCCGATTTCTAAAACTAAAGATAAAGAAATTTTTGTACGAGCAATAAAAGATACGCTGGCGACTCTCTTTCCTTCGAGAGATCATTTTCGAGAAGACATTGACGATGGAATGGGTTTTTTATTAGGTACTAATTTTTTTTATTTTAAATTGAGGTAAAAGACCCAGTACCCAATCAAGGAACTAGTACCCGATCACTCATGGATTTTTATATCTATATTTAGTAAATATATGAGTGATCGAGTACTAGTTCTCTAATCAGACACTAGGTCCCTGATCGGGTACTAGGTCTCTTACTTTACTTATAATAATTATTATTATTGAGATATTGAAAGTTTAATTAAAAATTTTTTTTTCTACTCAAGATTTGGATTTCTTTATGGACAAAAAATTGTCACCGATACCAATTGACCAGGTGTCAAACAAAGAAAACGTAATGAGGATAGCGATTGTCGCAAATTCCTATCAAAATTATACTCGAGGTGAGTGCATGTTGATAGGACCAGTTCGATTACACTATCGATTACTTCAAGCGCAGCAATGCCGAATACTTGATATTTCGTACGTAGATTTCCACACAGAGGACATTTTATTAAAACGAGTAACTTATATTAATGATCGTATTAAATCTATTGTTAAATAGTGACTGTTAGTATCAAAGTATCATTATTGATTATCGTGTAAATTTAATAAAAAAAAAAAGTTTAACTTTTATTTCTTATCTTATAACCAATCGAGTAAGACTTTATTATTCAAAGTCAGATATTTAAATCTTCATTTTATTACTTTAGTAATTTTTCATTATCACAATCGATAAGTAGTTTCTGCGCAGTAAGTCCTGAAAACAGCATTGGTCAGTTTTATTGACGTCGTCTAGTCAAAGTTTTAGTTTTGAGTAAATCTCAGCTGGACTCTATAATCAAGACAAGTGTAATTATTTTTACTGGTACCGATCTCGGGGTAAAGTAAAAAATTATTGAAGGACAATTTAAATTGACACTTCCGAGGTGCCGCTAAAAATCGATTTTTTTATCGATCAAAAATACAATCAACTCACGATAAAAATTTAATTATTTTATTGTACTTAAATTTGAATAATTATCAACTTTCTAAAATATCTGATAGTAATAAAACTCTTTTATAAAATAAAAAAATTTATTTAATTATAAATAATAATTGACATTTAAATTGTTTGGTTTATTTATAAGACTTCTTAGCTCGCCAGTCGAAAAATTCATCAAAGTCGCTGTCGTCATCACTAGACATTTCTTCTACCTCTTCTACTTTCTTCTGGGGGACATTGATTTGATCTTTGCACTTCATCAAGTTTATTACCCTGCAATAAATGTAACGAATAATAATTAAATGTTCAACTCATCGAGTACCGACTAATTTATAAAATTTATCTTAATTTACCTGGCGAGATTATTGAGCTGCTCGTCAATTTCATTTATTTGCCGTTCGGTCGTCGCTTCCTCGTGGTCTTCGGCAATAATTTGGGCAGATTGTGCGGTTTCTTCTTTTATTTCCTTCAGATATCTGTCCCACTCTTCTTCAACAGGATCTTTGTACTCGACATTTCGTACCTGAGATAAAAAATTTATTACACCAATAAAATTAAACTAAAAAAAACAACTCGGCGATTTGAAATTCAAAATTTACTTTAGCATCTAAAACAGGATCGTCGAAAAATCCTTCAGGAAGCGCCGCCGAGTTACTGGACTCCGCTTCTTGGACTTGTTCAGCCTCGACCGGGGCAGATTCGACCGACTGTTCATTGCTGATATTCACTGCTGCTTTTTCAGAGTTTTTGACCTCCGCAGCAGCAGTTCCATTACCAGCTGGAGGATCAAAGAAGTCTGCGGGCAATGCTGGTGTAGTTTTGACAGGACCAGCATTTTTTAAAATTCCTTTTACTTTTTTGTTTGGTCCTTCTGATCGAGTGGGTGAAGGCGGCCGTTTAAATGAACTGACATCAACTTTTTTGGGAGTTTCTTTTACTTCTAAAGCTTTCTTAGCAAGTGCTACATTTTCCTTGTGGGTTTTAGAGTTTAAATGGACAACCCAAACAGTTTCATTCCGCACTACTGACTTGCATATCACGCACATCAGTTGTCCTGATTCTGTATACTTGTACAAATGTTAAGGATCATATTAATAATAGTAAAAATATGACAATACCAAAAATAGCAGACGTCAAATATTAAAAATTAATTTTAAAAAATATTTTTCTTTAATTTAAAAATAAAATCATTACTTGTTTGCTTTTGATAATTTAAAAATATTTAAATTGTTTAATTAAAAAGGATATTTTGCTAATGGTGATTCTATTTTTTTCACAGCCCCTATTTTTTTCTTGTGATCATTCATAGCTTTTCGTAAATCATGTTGACATAATTTTTTAGTCTTCGACATTTTTAAACTTGTTTTTATTTTATACAATTGTCAATAAAATATAATAAATTAATTAATTATCACAACAAACGTCTTATATGTAAACAAATATCACTTTGAGGTTATATTTATATAATAATTCAAGTTTATCTTGATATAAATAAAAGACGGCGCTCTTTCAAATTTCCATTTTAAAAATGGCGCGCTGCAACTAAAATTTGAATTTTTTATCTCTTGAAAATTTACAGTTATTGGTCCAAATGTCGGTAAGTGCAGTATAAATATATATGACTTCAATAGTACGTTTTAACTTTTTTTCATTTTTTCCAGACCAATGAAAAAAGCAATCGATCAATAAACTCATTAATTTATAACGCATGAAGGATTTAATACTGATGGAAGAATTCAATATATGACCTCGTTTTCCAATGAATAGTTATGATTATATTCAAATTAAGGGCATTTTCAAATATTGCCCTGCACTTTTCAAAAATTTTCAATGATTCTAGTAAACTTTAGCCCCAAAAATTTGACAGTTCGAATCTTAATATAGAAATGAAGATTTTACTCAAATTTTTCCTCCTGATTGATAAAAACTGTAAGTAATTTTTTTTTAATTAATTAAATTTGAAATGAGTGTGAATGTAGCAGACATACAAAAATTTTTTAATTACGCATAAAAAAATTAAATAGTTAAAATAAAAAAATTTTAAAAAATGCATGTACTGAATTTTGAATTCTCTACATATGGATTTTTTTATTTTTATTTTATAAAAATTTTAATTTATAATTTTAAAGGATTAAGAATTGACAGATGTCCGCTAACTTAAATGAGTGTGAATGTAGCAGACATCAAATTTAAAATTATTAATAAATAGTGTAAATAATTGATGAAATAAAATTTTTAAAAAATGCGCATTCAAAAAATTAAAGAATTAATAAGTGCATTTTTTCAAAATATTTTTTTTTTAATTATTTATAATTTTAAAATTGTCTGATGTCTGTTACATTCGCATTCATTAACTTTACTATCATAAATTTTAATACGATTATGAAAATTTTTAAAAAATGGAGAGGAAGGGGGGTATCATCTGCGAATGGACGTGAAATTAATAAAATTTATTTGAGACAGAGCTTATAAGTTAAATAAAAAAAACATTTTCAGTGTAGTATTAATTATTTTATTAAAACAAATAAAGGTAATAGCAAGTTATATATTAATAACAGAGTTCAGTACAATAATATTCAAGTTTATTTACTGGGTAAGCTAATTAATTCCAGAATTTTCATAATATAAACACTATAAAGTTTATCTAAGCCGCCATAAGTACGCAATAATTCGATAAAATATTTGAATCACTTTATATAAAACATTTAAATCAAAAACCAAAATATTTTACTCTACATCAACGCGAACTATAAATACGTCTACCAATAAATACACAATTAAACAAAAAATCAATAGAATACATATCCGACATCAGTAGGAAAATCGGTTCATTTAATTGAACTTATATGCAAACACAAGCGACAATTGTAATTAAAACAAAATATTGAAATAAGCTAAAATTTAAGCGATTCGTACATATTTAATAGTAACTTATCAATAAATACATTTTTTAAATTTTTGTTTTTGATTTAATGATGATTTTTTAAGTGCTATCGATTCTCCGTATATTTAATCACACATTAGCGTCGACAAACTGATTTTGTAACGAAAGATAGTCCGAGCTCTTCCCCAAAGCTGGACTACCCTTCGTCCAATCCATCAATAAAATTTTCCATCCCTCCAATAATTAATCACCCGCTCCCCTATATATATTTATATATATATATATGATTGTAATATTTAGTTGGTTTTAAAAATTCATAAGTGAAAAATATGCCAAGCTAATAACTCTCTAGGTTTCCTTAAAACGATACAATGATAGGACTGTGCATCGTGATATTAACAACAATAATAATATCAGTAATGAATAATTAAATAATTAGAGCACAGTCGAATGTACGAAGGTTTTAAAGTTTAATATAGAGAGTAAAAAAGAGGTAGAAAAGGGAGTGTCTTTGGGCACTCTGCTCTAAGCCAAGAGATTAATTCTTCATTTATTTATTTATTATCAATTATTATTTATCTATAGATGATATTAGTAAATGTTCTAAACGTTGTTTATAAATACTCATATACCAACGTAATTAAATGTTATAAATTTATCTACCGTGTGGTCGATTATCGTGTTAACTTTTTTAAAAAAACGACGCGCCTCCTGATTATGAAGACAAAACCTTCCCCAAATTTTTCTTCGCAATCAGACCGGTCGTTTATTTTATTTATTTTTTTTTTTTTATGTTTCATCGATCTATTGTAACTCGTCATTAACTCTGATTATCTTATACATTAACTTGTATGTAATAATAATTATTTTGTTTACTTCAAGGTTTTATTTGTCCATTTAATTCTAATCGTGCGCTTATTCGAGTTCAAAAGAAAGACTCGTCCGTAAGATAGAAATATTTATTAAAGTAACTATTAATATTTTAAAATAGTTATTTAATGATAGCGTCATACAATCACAGAGTATAGCACAGTCGCTAGGCATTTTTGAATTGCTAAGCCTAATCGACACATTTAAACCGAGATAATAAGTAACAAAAATCGTCAGCTCCGTGACAACTTTTATTCTCCATCTATTATTTATGTTAATTATTATTATTATTATTATTTAAGTTTATTTATTATTTGATAGACATGTTGTTTGATGGTCTTAATAAATTGTTTTTTTTAAATATTTATTCGTAATGATATTTGCGCAACAGCGTAGGCACTAAATTGCAAAGTATTCAACGAGATAAATCTCTTATCTATTCATCATTTCATCATTTTCTTTACTTGTTATTATTCTTTGGACCAAACTTGCTTAATAGCTATCAATGCAAATATTAAATATATAATGTATGTATATAAGTTAATAGCTAACTCCATAGATCAGGTATATAGTTTATAGAAAAAAGGAATCTATTAGAAATCTTATGTGTAAATTTATTAACGTGCATTGTAAATATTTATATTATTATTTATCGTTATTAATTAATAGTCATAATGATCATAGTTATATTATATATTTTTTTGTTAAATTCTCACTAGATTTTTCCCAAGTGTATAAAGATCAAAAGTTATCACTACACTTTTTTTTACCTACATTTCGTGTCTTAATTATTTCTTTGCGTCATTACTCTATTAAATTTTTAATAATAATTATTATTTTTATTTTTATAGCTATCGCGTTTGACACAAGACTAAATTTTCTGTCACCGTATTAGATAATAAAATTTGATAAGTGCCATTTTATACTGGACATAGAAACGAGTTAATATCAAATAGTTAAATACATTAATAATAATAACGTCAGTAAAGAATCACGTGTTGCGGAGAGTAATTATTTAATTACATGTGTATATTATTGATGTTGCTGTTGTTGTTTTTATTCAAATTTAAATCGTATGGTCCCCGTTCGTGCGTCCTGTTTCTTAGTTAACATCTCATTGCAATCCTTAGACACAGAATAATTTAAATTATGCGCATCTAAGTTATTATCTAGACCCGATTGTCGTTAATACTTTAAATAACTCATCCAACGTGAGAGATTGCGAATAAATCTAAAGCGCTGTACTTGATAATATCTAGTAATATTAATATATATTATATATAATACTTGGTTTCATTAGCTTATAAAGAGACGGCACAAAAAAACTTTCGTCATATTATATCAAAGTATTAAATAATAATTAACAGCTACAGTGAGTTTGCCCTTTTAATTTAAAAAAGTGTAATTATTATTATTTTTTAAAAAGAAATTTAATTGGTTGGTTGGACAATAAAGTTAAAGGGCAGTAGCGTGAGATCTAACACACGATTTAAAGCTAAAAATATAAAACAACGTACTGTAGCCTATAATTTAAGTAAAAAGAGCACGATGAATGCTTTCAGATGAGGGTCTGCTGGCAAGATGAGGATTCCTCTACGCTTTGGCCTCGGTGATCTCGACGGTGACGCACTCGATGACCGGATCATTGAGGGTGTTGGGTTGATGAGGCGGTGATTTGTTGACCCTTATTGCCGATGATATTGAGGACGCGTTCCCACTGCTACCCCGACTTCCCCGGCGTGATCCTGTACGAGACCCTGACAATCAGACAGCTGTCATTGAAGTTTCTCGGGGAGGATCGAAGCATCCTATTTTAAACGCCAATTAAATAACACTAAATTTATGACTGCTCACTAAGATAAATTATAAAAAAAAAAAGAAAAGAAAAAATTAAATAACTAAATAAAAATAAGCTAAATAGTACGTGTCACACGAGTTAAACAAGCAAGTCATTTACTTGAGCAAGCAACTATTTTTCCACGTCACTCATTCAACTACGATAGAAAAACACTATTGTCAAGTAATAACATAACTGGTCAAGTATAGACACTAGAAAACATCTAAACAAATAAACTTTTTTTTAGGTACAATTATTGCTGACAGTCTTTGGTCGGACAGAGGTAGAGTTTGAGGAAGAGAATTAGTAGAGCGAGTCGAGGATAAAACAATATACATGCCTCATACCTTCCATGAGATGTAACTCGAGATCGTGTGGTTAACGATCAAGTCATGCGAGATAAATACATAGTAATTATTCCAACACTTAACTTAATTTATTTAAGGACAGAGGTAAATTAAAGAGGATTGTTTGTTTAAATCAACAGGATGAGGTTCGTATTAGAGACAGCAGAATTTTAAGTAAGTCTAGACTATTATCTATAACAATATCTCAACACGTCAGAGTTAAGTATGTATACGAGTATACAAATATAGATATAGACATAGATATAGATATCTGGTCTATGAACAAGGGAGAGACAAGATAACTCGATAATAAAAGTTGCTTGCTTAGTAATTGAATTGATAAAAACCCGTACGGTTCACTCGCTGTGTGTTTTTCGCACCTTGCTGCGAGCCATTGGGTGAGTGGGCCCTCAGAGATGCCATAGAAGGTTGCCTCGAGGGTCCTCGTTGACTCGCTCTCGAGCCCCGTCTCTCCTGAGCGTGAAGTAGCTTGTTGTTGTCACGAAGCAGCGAGACGTTCATCAGACGAGCATTTGGAGTGTTGAATATCGTACGGTTTTCACGCCAGCGCGCTCTGAGCATCATTATTTATTTATTTTTTTTTTATCTTATTGCGACTTGTTAATTAATCATCGGATAATTTGCATTAATGTCTAACTCACTTGCTGAAGAGCCTCAGCACCACGCAGATTATTATGAACATGAGAGCCATCGCCACGAGAATCCCGATCATCGCTGGGTCGACGTACCGCAAATTTTCCTCTTCCTTCACCTCGGCTGTTGATTATTTAAGATGATTATTATTATATATGAGTGTGTGGATATTTTCGCGTGCGGTTTTATCAATTTATTTACCAATACACTCGAAAACTCCGCCGGGCTGCATAACTGGAATTTTCTCGAATATGCAGATGCATCGTCCGTCCCGGCATTCGGTCTGCGATACCTTTTCCTCGCATTGTTCGGTAAAAAAGCACGACTCGTTCACGTTGGCGGCTGAAAAATATTTCGAATATTAAATACTATCAGGAATTTTGTAATTACGCTGTACAGTAGATCAGTTGAATGTAATAATATACCGGTGGAATTTACAATAAGGAAGGGAAAAAAGTTTAGAGACGTATTTGGTGATGGTTTTATTTAACAATCACATCATACTTACGATGTCCACACTTGTCAATATGATTTGTAACGAGAAATTCTTCTCTGCAGTAGCATTTTTTACTTTTCGGATCGCAAAACGACCCATCGAATCCGCACTCACGATCTTCTTTGCACTCATCTCCAAATTTTTTAAACCCACGACTCGATACATCTAAAAATAAAAATTTTTTTTGGTTACTATTAATAATGACAGCAACTAAGAATATACAAATGTCAATTTTTGAAAGTATGAAACCTATTTCGTGGATAATGTCAAGGCGAAAAGTTATATTTATTATAAATAAAAGGCTTTCAGTGAAAAAAAAACCGACAGTTAAACATCTCAAAGAAAAAATCAAAAGATTAAGATGTGGGTGGAGCGATCTTTCAAGAGAACTAGCTACAAGTCCACTGGCATCATTCTTCTTGTCTCCATCTCATGCATAAAATATAAGACCGGATGACATTTGTGAGTTTGTTCCGTCACCAACTAGCTTCTCGCCGAAATGTCTCTCGACAATTTACCTTCTCTTGCTAATAAACTCCATATATATACACATATATGTATATTTTACCCTCACATAAAAATCACACACCTCAATCCATCCATATTTAAAATATTTATGCAAAATATATACAACAACAATTGCATCAGATTGAATTGTCGAAATTACCCGGGCATGAACTCCCGAATTATCTTCACTTCTCGGCGCATCGCTGCTGTAACAGAAAGCACCGCTCGTCAGATAACGCTCGATAAATTCGTAACTGATTGTGAGCATCGACAAAATGGACAAATGGTTGTTCAACCACTGGAAGACCTTTCGGCTCATTTGCGCCTCGAATCTGTTGAAGACTCATTTTAACCCGAGTCACTTATTACAAAAAAAAACAACAATACCACAGTCATCTCTACAATAGTTGTATGCACCCACGCATCTTCATCATCATCATCATCCGCATCATTGTAACAATGAAGCAATAAAAGTCCTAGCAGAATAGCAATGTCATGGGTTAATCTGGAAATAAAAAAGTGGGTCATTCTACCCTGGCAACTTGCCAGCGGCATCTCTTTCTCTTGCCCATGCCCATGCTTCTGGTTCACTCCCGCGTCAGAGGCTCAGCTCATGCACTTTTTAGTTTTTTTCCACCCGTCTTCATTCACCTGGAGCAGCTCCCACGGCATTGCCACCGCAAATCCTACAGTTTCTCAAACGCTAACGTTATCCCATCGTACATCAATGCAATCAAGTTGCCTTACAGCCTCCACTCGGCGGTCGGGAAAACCTCAAAGCCTGAATATTAAACTTCACAGATGAGTTTGAATCGTCTGGAGCTCGGAGATACGCTTCTAAAGACCTTAAATTGTTATCTTTTGTATCGATATTCCGCAGACATGTACTCGTACATTTATTTACACATGCTCACATACATGCCACTACATGTCAGCGAATTTCCAGATAACAATATCTACAGATAATGGTAAAGTCAAGATAAATAAAGTGAATATATATCTATATGACAAAGTCACATAGCCATCGGTGAATAGGTTCGTTAATAGCAGAGTCTCAGTGGTAAAAATAGTCTCTTGTGACAATGCTCACTTCTCGTATATTTTCTTTTTTTTTCACCCTCTATCCACCCTCTATCTTTTAGTTTACTTCCTTTTCTGTTGATTATTTGGCACTATGGGAAAAACAACGTAAAAAAGTTATAACTCAGTCTCTCTTTCATTATATTTTTTCTCTTCCCTTTTATCAACGTCATTCACATTCATAAAACTCGGTTATATTCATTCCCAATTCATCCGCTCATTAGCGAAATAACAAAACATCTTTTTAATAACTTTTTCTTTTAAACTCTTGTTCAAGTAAAGTAAATAACATCATCACCTTTTTTTACCTCATATCATATTTATATACATAAATACATGCATGTATTTTTTCCTCCAATTATACTAATTAAAAAAAATAATAAACTCTTTACGGAGCATTAAACAGTAATGAAATTAATTTCGAATACTTGAGAGGATAAATATGAATATGGAAAACATCATAGAGATAAATATTAGGGTGGGCCGAGAATCCGCTTTTTTTGAATTTTCATTATTAATACCAAAAATATTTTTCTTTGTACAAAAAAAAAAAATTTTAGGCCGATATCTTGCTCGCCAAATCCCGCTAAAGTTAGAAGTTGTTTAAAATTTTTTTTTCAACTTATTTTGATCGGAAATTTAATTCTCTACAAAAAAAATCCTATAATAAATTAACGTAAAGTTGATAGTTACTGAGATAATTGCAATTTCGTTCTAAAAAATATAAATTTTTAAGATATTATCACTTTTTTAGGGTAAAATATGAATTTTATCATATAAATTTCATGGAAAATCAAATTTCTTACAGAATTTGCCTTCTGGTAAAAGCTTGAAATTTATAGTTAATCAGAAACTGGCAGTTTTATGTTTAGATGGTCACATTTCTTGTTATTTGATGGCTTTCACCAAAAATCGCTATGATCTTTGTAACTATCAACTTTGAATAAATTTTTATTAGGTCTGTTTCGTATAATATTAAATTTCCTATGAAACTTTTATGATAAAATTTATTTTTTACCTTGAAAAAGTAATAATATCTTGAAAAATTTCATTTTTTATAGCAAAATTGCAATTATCTCAGTAACTATCAATTTTACGTAATTTTATTATAGGACCTTTTTTGTAGAAAATTAAATTTCCGATCAAAATAAGTTGGAAAAAAAATTTTAATCGACCTAAAATTTTTTTTGTTTTCCGAAAAATTTTTTTTTTATACAAAGAAAAATATTTTCGGTATTAATAATGAAAATTCAAAAAAAGCGGATTTTCGGCCCACCCTAATAAATATGTAAAGGGTACAGTAGTTTTACATAAATTTTTATTAAGAAAGGGATTTTTAAGGAGAAGATAAAAAATAATTATATGCCGCGTGTTTATTTCCATAAAATAAATTTTTAAATTACATATGACTCATATTTAGTATATAAATATATTATAATATATGAGCTTGTGTTTGAATTAGCGTTCTAAGCTTGTAGTCAATTCCCATCGGCATTTAATTGACGACCTATTTAATCTGAGCGAACATGCGACATTAGTCCTTGGAGACTTTCCTAAATACCCGCAGGATTTTATTTTACTTTATAAAAGTCACGTTCCCTTACTTCTGAAAGTGAGCTCAACTTTTATATTAGATAACATATATACTACATGCATGTAAGTAAAAAAAACAACTTATTGAGTGTCTATTCTACAACTGGCGGGTGAGTTATCGAGCTGTTTCACTAGACTCCGATGTCTTTATTCCCCGCGACATAAAACCAAAATATAAAGGAACTAATTTATTTTTCCACATAAAAATGTCATTCGGTTTTATTTATATCTAGCATTTGTTGAAAAAACTTAAATTACATTTTTTAATCTTAAAAGTTATTCTATTACTTTACAATCAATTAAATATTTTTCAATAATTTCTTAGATTTTTATTTCAATGACATTTACATTAAATGTAAAAATAGTTTTCAAACTTTTTTTTTTTTTTACTATTCATGATAAAAATAATACTGAGCTTTCGACGAGATAAAAAAAATTATAATATTTTAAAAACATACATATAAAATTTATATCACGAGTTAAAAAAAATAGGACGGCGTAGAAAAGTTTTATTATTTTATAACTTTAAATCAAGTTTCAAAGTTATAAAATCATAAGTGTCCGAGTTAAGTCAAGAAAATAAAAACGCATATCGTTTCGTCTGAATAATTTACATTCATTGAATTAGTCACATATATATACAAATATATGTAATGAAAGGATATGTGGCGTCGTGCTGATGACACGGTTTTATTCAAATAATCAAAGCCGCATTTTAAAGCTCTAGTTACTTTATATATATATAGATATGTACTGTACAAAGTCATATTATATATTTAATATTCCAGTCAATGAACGAAAGGTGAGCTGTTTATTTATCGCTTAATCACTTGATATACCCATTGAAATTTAATCTGCATAGAATTTAAACTTTAACTTTTCGGGTCCAAAGGCCGCAGTCAGCCGAAAAGTTCCTCATGATAAATTATTATTATTGTGATAAGAGATTTATTAGCCAGTGCACAATGATCACGATAGTGAAAATTAGAAAATGAGTAACCCGAAAGACATATCCGCAATGCAGACCGCAGTAAACTCGAGTAATCCAACTTTCTCTCTTGGTCTTTTTCCTTCTCGCTTATAAAGTCGCGCGCATTTGCTACTCACGAAACCTTGAAAGTTTAAAAAAATATACAAAGGATATATAAAATGATGTATCACTAAGTAATTTCATGCCGTTTCACATCGCGACTGTTGTTTTACATCAAAAAATCTCAAACATCCATTAGCAACAAAAAACTTTAAGCTTTATTTTTATTTCTATTTTTATTTCGTTTCAGGTCTTCGCTGCTTTACAGTAGACGGCACAAGTTAACAATGGATTATGAGTTACAAAAAAAACCAGTGTTTTAAATTCTTAAAGTATAGTTTGGATTAAACTAAAACACGGAACGCTGCAGTTAACTTGCCATCACGATTATCCCGTAAATTATTATAATGTTTGACTTAAACTTGCAATTAAAATGAAAAATTTTTTTTCCTTTTTTGTAAAAATTATTCTAAGGGTTTCAACATAAAAACAAGTTGTTAAAGTAACTTTACGTGTAAACGTTTTTGTAAATTATTAATACACTGGTTAAACAAAGCATCGTACCGTCCATGTAATACATATACACATATACATATATATATGAACGTGAACATGCTTTAGGAGTTAATTCCGTACATCTTTGTTGACCAATAATTGCCTGACCTGGTCACATACATGCTCTACTGAAACCGGAGCCTGATGAAATATTGCCCGCTACTACTCACGGCCCGCCATACTTTTTTTTTTATTTTTTTATATAAAATTAATTAAAACGTGAATTATGTTTTCTAACGAAAATAAAAATAAATAACTTTTTTATCTTACAAAAGTAAACACTACAGATTTAATGTTATTTACTCAAGCAGATATATTTCACAAGTAATTTGCATTTACTGTCGAAGTAAATTTATGCTGGAAAGAAATACCAGGAGTAAAACTGATATTACAAAAAGTAAATTATGCCAGTAATAATATTTGTCTTTTCAGGTTTACTTTAAAGGATCGTAGAATGGGAAAAAAAATTCAAGACTGAGTTTCAAAAATTGATTCGCGCGTTGGAGCTCAACTTGATTGTTCTGTAACTATATGCGGTATGATAACTTGATAACTGGGTTGATATGTTTCTTTGTTTGTATTTTATGTATTATGTGGATATAGATATATATATATGTGTATATATATGATGTTTGTACGTGGATTACGACGCAATTTAAAGTCCATCGATATATTATTCCTGTGGCTATTCAAATATCCGTCGGAGCCGCGAACGTCAACCCAACCTGTTATCGACCACACAGGTATTATACTGTAGGGAAACACACAACGACACTTAAATCCTCTTACCTGCAGTACACAATTACTGAAATGCTGCTGCACGTACACTGGTGTACTAGTTTTTAGTTAAAAGTAAACTGTGCATACTAACGGGAGAGATTCAACACCTTGGCGTATTGGGATTTGAATTTCGACTTTTTTTTTTTTACTTAAATATATGATATTTATCTTGGCTGTAATATTTAAAGCTATTTCTGTTGAAGCCAAAGGTTACAGGAACAAAGGAAATGAGATTGAAAAAATATAAAGATTGGTAAAAGTATTTGAAGATAAAATAAAAAAATGATCGAATAGTAGAAGACAAATGATGAGTGGGCACGCGATATATGGGTGTGAGGATATGGAATCGCTAGAATTCAACAAAATAAAAAATATATATCCTCGGGTATATACATTTTATTTCAACTCCAACGGCAGTATCGGGCAGAATAGAAAAATATTTGTAGTAAATCAAAAAAAAATGATAAATAAATAAATAGAAAAAAAGTTTTAGTGGCACTTGCCGTGTGATTGCATCACTCCCACGAGTGCAGTGTAAAAAGAAAACACCACGTCATCTCATACAATATTATCGCAACCTGCTGCTTTTTGTTAGCAGTAGCAGCTAGATTATTTCTCACCCGACTTAAATTTCTTACTCGAGCTTAACATTCCTCTGCATCAGTCGATAGCAAATGTTGATAATAGTTTTTGGCAACCAGCCATTTCATAGGTCAACATTTTTATTTTAAATTTTATTTATTCCTTTATGTTTACCCTTTACAAACTTGGCTTGATAAATTTTATCTTTCCTCGTCCCTGCAAAACTAATATATACTCCAATTAACCAACCAGCCACTCGACCCACGTATATCACTTAATCCTGTAATTAAATTAACAGTTTCCACTTCCGCTTTTCCTCATCAATAAATTTATTCTCTATATAGTCATAAAAAACTTTTGCCAAGTGCTCTTCTGTCACCTGATAATTGGATTCTCAATTAGCTAATAAAATTATCTCTATTCTCGATTAATCAATTCATCAGTCAGTCAATGGTACTTGGGTGCAATTAGTATCGTTAAGTTAATCAATAATAATAATAACAATAATGGTGATAAATAAAGTAAGTAGATAACAATAAATAAGTTTGATTTATTACCTTCGCGAGTAGTAAACTCCGGGGGGTCGGGGCCCCCTTGGACCTGGTGTCCCAGGAGAACCCATGAGACAATGATAAGACAGATCAACCGAGTGCCTCCAGATTGCGCCAACCACTCCAACATCTCTTCAACCGAACCCGGACACTCAGGCCCGTCGTGTCACGTCTTATCATATTACATACTCGTGAACCGAATTCACGACCGCGCTTCTCATCGATCACACTTCCTCCTTTGTTATTATGTAAATATATACAGATATAAATACAGATATGTATATACCAATATCCCCTGTGATCCTTTCGACACCCTGCCACTTACCTCACTCACAAACTTTCACTCAGGTCAATAAATTTTGAAATATCAACCAGCGATGATGTTATCGGAGTAAAAAAATATTTCGTCAAGCTAATTGTCCTTCTTCATGGGCTTTGTCACCACGACTGCGGGTTCCGTGAACGCGTCACGGTCGACGAGCAGCGGCGACAAGGAGGATACAGTGCAGCGGCTGAACGTCGCGACTAGAAGGCGCCGGCGCGACCCCCGAGAAAACTCGACGAACCTTTCCTGCCTTCACTTACCCCTGTTATGTTTATTTCGTTCTATTCACTCTATATATGTTTCTTTAGTATCAGTACACGCACTTGCTGCACATTCACCCTCATATATATATATTATATATATTATTTTATACTATCACATTTAAATTTTATGTTTATGTTAATTTTTCCCCGTCTCACAATTACTTTTTATATTTATATATATATATTATATATAATTTTCCCCACGAACGATCTTGTCTATGCTAAAAAAACTCTCAACCTTTAGATAACTTGTCATCATATTTATATATTAATATATATATCAACACTTTTATAATGTTCTAGAGTAATTTGTCGTGCTCTGAAATATAGAGTACATTTAATCTCCACTGAATCCGGCATCTGGTATCTTCCTCATCCTTCAAATTTATCTCTTAATAAAATCTTTCGATATCTCATTCAACTCAGCAAACATAAATATTAATCTAGACATTTTTATTTATCATTTTTCCTCTAATTATCATTCAAAATGAAACACAAACAAATGTAATTTTAATAATTTATGAATTATTCATCTATAGAAAATTAATTCATCTGAATTGTGCTTTCGCAGTTGGGGTAAAAAGTTTTTCCAACGCGTAGACTGCGTAGTATTTTATTTTATTTTTTTTTTTCATCTATCACGATGGCAGATGTGATTAATTACAAAGCGGAAAAAAATTCAGGAAGAAGTAAATAAATTCAGTGAGATACTTTTTTTTACCCAGGCATAATATCTCGTAGTTGTTGTAATAAAAGTGAAGGTAAAATTTATTAACAAAGTTGTAATAAATAATTGAAAAGTTTTTAAGATGAGAATATGAAATTTAAAAGCGCAAAAGCGTCATCTTTCTATTTCCATCTCTTTATATCGATCCACTTTGATATCTTCAATCAACTTCAATTAAAAAAATAATAAATAGATGAATAAACCATTAGAGTCTTGTCTCATATTAACAAAATAAACGATAAAAAAAAATAAGAGACTGAAATTATTTATATCTTTGTGTAGTAAAAAAATCAATGTCAGTCGCGACAGGATTTTATTACGTTAGCTCATAATAATATTTATCCTGTGTAGCATTAGGATTTAATTGACTTGGGAAAATATTTATACACATACACGCGAGCACAATTATTATTATTATTATGTATCGCATTGCGTCGTGGTGGCCCACTTTTACCAGCATGCTGTCGCTTTATGTAATTTTCCTTCTCTCTATCACTCAACTCTGCTCGTTACATTCGACTCGGATAAAAGTTTATATAGTGGAAAACGCCGTAAGATCCATTAAGGAAATCCACCATTTACGAGCTTCGAATAAGGGAAGAGCTCACGTACCAGCCTAAGATTTACTCTCTTTATCAGCCTCTTACATTACACTCCCATTTCTTCCCTTCTTTCAACAATTGATCTCTTGCTTACACTTTGAGCCTTCAATTTATTTAACATTTACATCATAGATACATTTTTTTTTACAACAAACTCAATAAACGTGAGCGCAAGTTAAAGTTAGTAAATATCAAACTATTAAAAAATATATATAAACTTATAACTGTATAATTAATCTTAAGAATATCTTGTCCGTTTATTTATAAACGGCAACTTTTACTGTTTGATGGCGAAATAATTTATAATAATTTCATTAAAAATCCTTCTTGACATCTGTAATTATTATTAAATTTATTTTAATTATCATATGTATGTGTTGCATATATATTTATACTTAAGCATTAAAGTTACCAATCGAAAACTCACCACGAAGTTTACACAGTAACTCTATTGAGAAATCAACTCTGCCCAGAAAGTCGAGTAATTTTTCAAGACACTTCCACTGTAAGAATATATAAATATTTAATTAAAACCTTTCGTATAATTAATTACCGAATTAAAAATAGTGATGTGGGTCAATAACTGAAGAAGACTCGAGCGCAGACGGTGATATTTCGGCTCAAAGACAAGTAGTTTGGATTTAATTTTAAAAAACCGGTTTGGTAATGAGAGCATATATGTCTAGTATATTTCAAAAAGCGTCGAAATCAATCACTATTGATACATTCACCTTACAAACGAGTTGGTTAATAATAATAATGAGTTTCAGTTGCGTCATGTCGCGGGTTCAAAGTTCTCTTGACATTTATCGTCACATTAATTCATTGACAATTATTTTATTTATTATCATTATCATTATAAACCAACAAGTTATGCTAATTAATAGTATGATGTATAATAATATTTATACACTCATTTAAATTACAAAAAGGTGAAAGATTTATTACGTGATTTGTTATATAAATTTATCACCAGTGGGTGCTTGCTAATGGATTATAATTAATTGTGATCATTGTTATTATTAGTCATTTAATTAGCGGTTATTATTAGTTTTTTTTTTAATGTCTAGTTAAGGTAATGGCACTCACGTGAAGTAAACTTGACCCTGTCCCTTAGCTGGAGAATTCCAAATTAATGTCGCCTCTTGCTTATCTTTTGGATCGGCATGAGTTACTGCGCTACATTCGTCAAAAACTTTAGTGTTGGGTGTTGGTGCGAAACTTCCTATCCATGCATGAGTACGCGAATCTCTTGCTTGGATGAAGAAACCCTTGAATGTGTCACCTCTGATGCTCACTAAAATTTTATAATTATTTTTTATTTTCATTAAATTTATCTCGGGAAAATAAATTTCATCTTCTATGAGATTTAATTTAATTTACGAGGATTCGCGTATTCGTCAAAAATATAAGGAAAAATTTTTGTACTGAAACGCGAAAAACTGAAGTTTTAAATAGAAATTTAAGGGTTTGACTAAAAGTTTCATAAAAATTTTATAATTTTTTCGTTTTAAATTTCAGTTTTCCGATAAAAATCTGATCTATAATTTGAAAAAACGAACTATTGATTTACAATACAAGTCTTCAAAAATTTATGTAATGAAAAATTTAAATCTACGCAGGTAGAATCCTAATGGAAATGCAAAATTACGGTTTTCATAAATGAAAATTAATTTTAACTGAGAGATTTTATTTTTTTTATTTTATTAAAAAATGGATTTTTCATAAAATTCCTAAATTTTTCTAAAATAAAACTTTCATTTTTTACAATTTAAAATTTTTTCCCTTTTAAATTTTGGTCTTCGTTTAAAACTCTAATTTATTGATAAAAAAAATTACCTATCGATCTCTACAAGTCTACAGAAATTCATATAATTAAAAATTAAAATTTACGCAGGTCTAATCCTAATTGAAATGCAAAATTACGATTTTCATAAATGAAAATTAATTTTAACCGAGAGATTTTATTTTTTTTATTTTATTAAAAAATGGATTTTTCATAAAATTCCTAAATTTTTCTAAAATAAAACTTTCATTTTTTACAATTTAAAAATTCTTCTTTTAAATTTCAGTCTTCATTTAAAACTAATTTATTGATAAAAAAATTATCTATCGATCTCTAAAAGTCTACAGAAATTCGCATAATTAAAATTTAAAATTTACGCAGGTCTAATCCTAATTGAAATGCAAAATTACGGTCTTCATAAATCAAAAAAATTTTTCCCGGGAGATTTAAAATAAATGAATTATTTAAATGAAAATTAAAATTACCGCTAATCTGTTTTCCAGGTCCATAACTATTTGACGATGCGATAATCTGATAAGGGCTGGTGTTTGCGGGTTGTGCGCGGACCTGACCATGATACGGTTGATTCGGTCGTTCTTTAACACATACATCGACCGGTGCTCCATCGGGAAATCCGTTTACAGAGGTAAGTGCTAATAGTCCAACAATAACGCTGACCACCAGGGAAATTGTTACGTGTTGAGTCATTTCGTTACTATTTAACTTTATCGTAAGCTTTTTTTTTTTAAATTTACCTGTAAGCTGCAATAAATCAATTTATTAAATCGCATTATAAATCATGAACTCCAAGCGGCTCCAAGTCTACCCGACACTGAGATTCAAAATTTAATTATAAATAATTAACTCGACCTTAAATGCTCAATAGATTTAAATTTGAATTGTATTTATTATTGTAATTAAATTAAAAAATATGTAATAATATATTTATATACATTTTAAATTACGCTCCTAGGAAATTCAAATTTCGGAGCGGGAAAAATATTAGACAATTAAAAATATTTATACAATTAATTATATTGCGGACGAAGTAAATACCTTTTAGAGTTATTTGTCTTCAAGAATCGCAAGACAAATAGCCAACAGTCCTCGTAAAAGTACTTTAGCAAGTGGACAACTGAAATAAAAGTTGTACTTTAGCGATCTTAAGTCCAATCCGAGTAATGGGAATAAAAATCCCACCATACAAACAGTTTCCACTTCTATACCCACAACTCCCTTACTTATATACTTATAAACTTATTCACCTAATTTTTACTTTCACTACTCAATACCACTCTTTATCCAATACAAGTCATACCACTAGCTCATGTATTTTTTAAACCTTGTACAGATTCGACTGGCATGACAACTTATTTGTTGCATCAAATAATTCCAGGGTTGCTGCAAACAGTTCGCACTCTATCGACTTCTAATATTAATTATAATTACACCTAAACCTAACATATATTTTTTATAAACAATGTCACTTATATATGTAGCAGATATCCGACAATTTGTTAATTTTCATATCCGCTACATTTGCACTCATAAGTAAAATAAAATTTTTTGAATCCGCGCGAAAAATTTCTTAAAGTTTTGATTTTTTTTTCCTAACGATAAAAAAAATATTTCAAAAAATTGCGCCTCTAGTTTTTGTAATTTTCTACATGTGCATATTTTTATTTTTTATTTTTCTTGTAATTGATTTTAAAAACAAAAATCCAAAAATTTTAAATTGTCTTCAAATTTCCAAATCACAATTTTTGATATGCAATTTTTTCTATAAATCTTTTATTTGTTCATAAAAAAAAAAAAATAATGTCTGTTAGTTTCAGTTGATATTTTTACTATAAATTATGACCTGAATGATAAATTTATTTTATTAGAATGATTTGTTAAAATTAATTGCAGCCGAGAAACATTTAAAAAAATATATCGAATATATAAATTGCTGGTCGGTCATTTATACAACAATACGATTAATCAATCTATTTAAACAAACAATGGTGGTCATTATAACATAATTTATATGCAGAAGCTCGCAGCAGTTTGAAAATTTCTCTATCCGTTCTATTGGCATCCACAGTTACAATGCAATATCGACGCAACGTTACGTTATGGGTTTCAATACAATTGTTGAAAAGATAAACTCAATAGAGGGTTTTGTCCTCCAATTCACCGCGAACTTGATTTTCATTTTTAAAAAACTTTTCCAACAACTAAAACTACTCTATTACTTTTTAAATTTTATTTGTTCCCAATAAATAGCAAGTCCTTGCATATCAACTAATGAAATAAATTTTAAAAAAGTTACAATGTACAATTATTTTGCAGCAATTATGATAATTAAATCCACTTAAGTCGATATAAAAATTTTATGCTCTAATAAAAACGTATTTCCATATTTACCACCTAAAGTTCGCTTTAAATTATTTCTCTGAAGAATAATAAAAATCTAAACAATATCAGGGCTTAATATTTTAAAAACTATACATTTAAATAATTAAAACTTTCCGCGCATTAAAATAAGTTCAAGCGGAACATAAAATACAATTTTAAATCTGAGTTGGTAGAAAGTTTTTAAAAAAAAACCTCAGTGAGCTGGACAGTGAGTTGAACAAATTTTGAATACTAGGGTGGGTTGAAAAATAACTTTTTTTTATTTTTCTTAGCATGGGGGTAGAATTTGTACCTTATAAAAAAAAAAAAAATTTCAAGAAAAAAAAAAATTTTTTACTCAACATTTTGAGGTGGCCCACTCGTTTTTTAAATAAATAATTGATTAAACGGGGTAGTTCCAACGAAAAAAATTTTTTTTGTCCAAAATCGTGGAAAACATCTAATAATTGTCGAATGTGATTTTTTTTTACTTCACTTTCATTTTAATTCAAAAGAAAATGCTTTTCATTTTTGAATATTTTACTTAAATTACAAAAATAATAGGAAAAAAATTTTTTCAACTCCTGACTTTCAATTAGCTTTCAAGGGGACACCCTACAGATTGTAGAACACCATGTAATTTTTTTCGTTGGGACTACCCCGTTTGATCAATTATTTATTTTAAAAACGAGTGGGCCACCTCAAAATGTTGAGTAAAAAAATTTTTTTTTTCTTGAAAAATTTTTTTTTTTATAAGGTACAAATTCTACCCCCATGCTAAGAAAAGTTTTTTTTTCAACCCACCCTATTGAATACTTTAATATAAAGTTTTTAAAAATAATAAAAATATATTTTTAATGTACAGTTGCATTGATCGCATCTTTAATGACACGAGCACGCAATAGAATGGGTCAGTACGAGTGATTAGACATCACCGGGGAATATGTATCAGGTATTAGTGCGCATGCAGAGCTCAGTACAGTAAAGTCTACGACGATATATCTAAATAGTCTGTTGTCTTATTAGTATATGAGCTTATATTAAAATGAATAAGCATATATGTCGCGTGACAACCGATTGTACTGCGTGATACCGGTCTTATTCTAAAGCATATTCGCACGCGCCAGAGTAAATTCACGTACGCGTCCACACATATACATATCGCGTTCATTCTCTTTGACCTGACTCGGTCTGTCCTTCTCGCTCCCGTGCTTTCGCGGCGGTTTTTTATACAGCTATATTGATTTTCTACAACCGCTGAGCTTATCCCAGAGCTCTCGTTGTTTATAAAATATTTTATCCCCTCACACAACTCTCAACTATTTTTCATATTTTAATACTCATCACAAATTTATCATTCTATCAATCTTACATTTTTTTTATCAACAACCTCATTCATTCAATTCTTAACAGTACTCAGTAAATTGTTATTTTTTTTCCACAAATATTTAATACTTAATCATACAAAATAATAATCATGAGATTGTATTTTAAAAATTCATTTCAAGGTAAAAAAATAAGCAGGAAAACCTGTGACTTGTTATTAAACATCTGACAGTACAGCACACAAAGAAGTTGAATAAAAAGATTAAACTTATTTGTAAGAAACCATTCATACAAAATATATACATGCGTCCTCTCATAAATCCTTGAGTAGAATACAATGTACGGAACACGTATTATGCGTCATTACAACTCGACCTCATGTTATTACTGTAATTGCACTTATAACTTGTCAAGTAAACTAATAACATACTGTATTTAAATAAAAAATATAAGTGGTAATTAACAAAAAAGTTAACATTAAAATTAAAATATGTATATATAAATTTTACAACACTTATGTGTGCGAGTTATTTTAGTTTATGTAAGATTAATTTTCTAAATTAGTCTCGAGGTGAATCGATGATAGGTTTTAGTCGTCCTTGTAATCTGCCGGTATGTTTCTACCATTCTCCACGACCTCGATAGCACTCGAGTGTGGAAACCATCCTCTTATCCTTTTCTTAGGATCTCCATTCGACTCTTGTTTTTCTCCAAACAGCCAGTATCTATTTTTTAAAAAAACAATTCATTAATTCAATAGAAATAATTCAAATTGTCCAGCATGACATCAGTAATTTGAATCATTTTTAGAGTACGTACTTCCGCCATCGGGTGACGATAACTGTATCACCAACGTTGAGTTTTATTCTGGGTTCATCTGTACAAGGCGGATGACATACAACACACCAGCCATAAGTGACTGGTACCCAAGAACCAGATACTCTAGATACAATGCGATATCTACGTGCCCGTTTACGTTTTTCTTGTTTTTGGTATCCTTGCTCTACCTGTAAATATAAATATAAATGTCAAGTACTTTTTGTTTCAACATTTAATTGTCTATGCTATATTTTTAATACTTTCATATTATTGTCATTCATTTTATTGTTTAAATTTAATTAGCATAGATAATTATATTTCGCTCCCATTGTTTTTTATTCGAGAAAGAGATACTTACTGTTAGAGTGTATTGATCACAACCCTCACGAACTGGCCAAACAATGCCATCGCCTTCAGGCATGCAGTGCCACTTGAGTACTTGCTTGATGTTGAACAACCAGCCCTTAGAATACGGATGAATAAATACGTCATCCGTGCCAAATCTTCTGTACTTGGCTTTTTCAAGAATCCAGTCTTCAATTCCCGTTGTGTTGCGTAATATCGCTGACAGCTGGATGTAAAGCAACATCCCCACAGCGAACACGACACCGATCGACAGACCGATTGTGAACACAACCAGTATCAGGGTAAATACTGACGGTGATGGGAAAGTATAATTTTTACGTGTTATCACTGCTATCAACCAGGACACCAAAATAAATGTTGAGACACAGCAACCCCCTACGGCGCTCGCTAAAAATCCCGTAAAGTAGCCGTGGTTGTAATGACCCACGCAGTTATTTATCCACGGGCAGTGATGATCCATTTTTAATATACAGCGACCGCCTAAAACGTTTTTCAGAGTTAGTGTCAAAGTTTTGTAATGAGCCAGCTCATAAATATGTGCGGCAATGCGGCACTTTTATTTTTATTTTAATTATGCATTACATTTCCTGCAGTGATGAGACCTCGGCGCTTTGTAGCCTTCACAAACTTTACAATACTGTAAGTACTTTGTGTCATTCATATTTTCCTATAAAATAAATCGTTGGTTATTAATAAAAAATAAAAAATAATTGTTTTATTTGAATATTAATTTTATTTAGTATTTCAGTTTTAATCGAATTAACTTTTTGAACTCGTTATAATTTACTGTACGAGGTCAACTAAATTTAATTATTAAAATGAACTTTTAATGAGCATTTTCAAAGAGTGTCCTCCAGTTTTTTACAATTTTCAATGACTCAACTGTCAGGCGTAGCAAAATTTTATCAATTAATTAAAATCCATAGTCAATTAGTTAATATCCAAATATAATCAAAGTTAAATAAAAAAGTTAAACAAAGTACACGGCTGCCCAATTTCAAAATACAGTAACTAAAAATATAACTTTTGAAATATCAATTTAATCATGTTCACAAGACGTCACGGGAACTAAAAATATTAAGAAATCGATTTTCAAAAATTTGTCCCTTACTGTGTTTTGAAATTGGGCAGCCGTACAAACTCCATTATCTCGGATTCCATTATCTCGAAACTTCCCCTCAATCTTGACCCCCACGAGCTACACTATCTCCCACCCGATGCTATACATTTGTATGTCTCTATATATATTTATTTACGAATCATTCATGTAGATGTAGAAGCGCATGCGTATAGTTTCCTTTTTCCGGAAGAAGGGGCATCCGTTAACTCAGAAATTTCCCGAAATTTCTGCTCCTCCGTCCGAGTTAATGGAGTCCGGCTACATTTTATAAATAAATTGATTAATTATTAATATTTAACTCACAGGTTTCCATCGTAATGGTAAATAACCAGGGCCTTCATAAATGGCGCTCATAAAATGATAAATTGTCGATCCGCTTAAACTGAAGAATAGTAAAAAATTTGCCGCTGCTAAAAGACTTTCTTTAGGAGACCACCATTGTCTGCTGCAGTAAATTGTCATCGTTGTTATTATTTTTATAATTGCTAAAAAAAAAATAAATCAATTTCAAATTCAAATTTTCCCGGTTGTCAGAAAAAAAAAACAATCAGTACTCAATGTTACCAACACGGAGTACGGATGTTTGTAAACTTTGAGATTTAGCCGGATTTTTTTCTCGGTATATGAGATTATATTTTATTAACGAGTGACCAAAATTAATTACATGTAATTACGCAATAATTAATAACGCTAAAAGTACTGTTTTAAATAAACAAAGTTTGTCAAGACGATATTTAAAATTATTGACGTTTAAAAAGACATACCCAGAGCAGTAAGTGGTCCCCAATGGAATACCTTTTTAAATGGACCTGCACACATTCTTATCAGCTACAATAATTATTTAATTTAATTAATTGCCACACCATCCGATACTGATATTCCCGCGTTTATTTAAATTATTTAACAAACATTATTATTTTTAAATTGGTTTTGTTTTATTATTCCGCGGATTGTGATCCATCTAATATATTTATAGGTGTTGGTATATCAAAATATACAACTTTGTGTGCACAACATTTTTAAAATTTATCAAGTTGGCAACAATGAGATAAATTCAACTCGCGGCAACTTTGTATCGAATAATAAATAAAATAATTCCAATACTTGGAAATTCTTAGAGTAATTTCAAGGTCAATATTTTAAAAGTGAATCATTACTCATCAATTAGTAATTATGTCAAATGTTAATTATCTATAAGTTATTTATTTATATTTATAATATTTATTTAAATTAATGAATTTGTTTTATTCAAATAATGGATGATATTCAAGATAAAAAAGTAATTACATTTATTTTTGTACTGAGCAGCAGGCACTTGAAAATTTTTTATTTATCGAGAAAAATATTTTTAAAATTACCTGTCAAAATTTCGGGCATTTCTTCAAATCATTTTTTTTTTATCGTAATTTTTATAGAAAACCAACAAAATTGTCTTGGCTGCTGTTACTGTCATAAGTTATTTGTGTTTAGTTTAATAATTGACTTATTAATGACTCAAAATAATTTTAATTCTAGTTTGGTGCAACTGACAGTCGATTTGTACCAAGAATACCAAGTCCACGTCCACCTTTACCCCGCATGATGACATCAAAGCCAATAAAACTCAGAACTGTGTCTACTGGTCAGGAGCCAGACAACTCGAGTAGTTTTGAAGATGACTCTGAATCAGACACTCTAGATGTTGATGAGACTGATAATGTACAGGCTGGTTCACTGCCTGGTAATTTACGAAATTCGCCTGAAAATAAGCGGCATATTTTGGCAGATTCTCATAATGAAAAGAGAAAAACTCCAATCAAGCCAAAAGCTGAAGCGAGAACTCCAAGAAGTCCAACTTTGCACAAAAAGAAAAATAATTTAGGGATCAAAAATTATTTCATATGTGGAATGATCGTTACTGCAACTCTGGCGGTTGCATATGCAGTGGTTTCAAACAAAAGTTACACAGAAACACAAACTCGGGAAAATACTGTATCTGAGGATGTGATTATCAGAAATTTAGAAGATAATATTGATAGCATTAGCTACAAATTTAAGCAGCAGTACAATGATATTTGGGATGATATAATTGCTGGTATTGCCGGAGTTGTAAGACACCCAGACAAACCGGCTATAATATTTTTATTTTCAAATCTTGATAGTCCAATGACTTGTCTTGCTAAAATGATAGGAAACGCCAGCAAAGCAGCTCTGGGTTCTTCTGATGAGTTGTGGCTTTCTCCATCGCAAATGGGAAACGATCCCGGTTTTGTTATCGATAAATTCCAGGATCAAATAGAGAAACAAAAAATTGTGGTACGTATGGATTCCTGTAGTTCTTATTTGAGTAACGATCTGCAGAAAAAATATTTAAATCATTTTTTGTCTCGTAATTCGGACAAAAAATACAAATATTCTTAAGTCTTGAGGTAAAAGACCTGGTACCCGATCAAGGAACTAGTACTCGATCACTCATGTATTGATACATCTATATTTAGTATATATATATATATAAATACATGAGTGATTGAGTACTAGTTCCCTGATCGGGTACTAGGTCTCTTATCTTGAATAAAAAAAAAAAGAAATAACAATTTTATTATTTTTATAGATTGTAGAAAATTTATTAGATATCGATCCCGAAGCAATGATGGCTTTTCATCATCTGTGTGATCGTGAAACTCCTTTGGTAAAAGAAGCCGTTTTTATCCTCACAATGGTCGCCAAAGGATACGACCAAGCCAAAGACAAGGCGATTAATTTTGTAGAGAATCAATTGGAGCTGAAATTAAAGGGTCAGATAAATCCGGATAAAGTGGAGCCATTGATCACCAGAATGACAGATGGTGTTATCATTCCAGTGCAACCGGAACCGGACATTAAAAGCTGCCCTTTGCGTTATTAAAAGAAATGTATAGAGTATTACTCATTTTATTTTTATATTTAATTGAATAAATATTTTATATCATTTTCGAAGTTTAAATTTTTTGTACTGCTCGTTACTAGTGATAAAAAAAATGTAGATAAATAAATATTTATAATAAATTTTTCGAAATTATTAAATTTTTATTTTCATCTTCATAAGAAATAATACAATAGAAGGAACAAACGAAACCTTTACTACGAGGATTGCTTGAATTTTTTAAATTTTCAATAATACACTTTTATCTATTAATTTTATTATTATTATTATCATTATTATGAAAAATAAAATGTCGTGTTATTGACTTGAGTGTTGGATACATAAAGTTTCATTTATTGTTTTTAAAATTTATCAAGTAGAGAGATCTCATGTAAATAATATATTTATTGTTATCATTATTGTTATTGTTGTTGTTGTACATTATATAATTTTATGTATTTGTATTATCGTTTAATGTAGCAGTCAACAGTCCCCGTATTTCACGACAATATTTATGTCTTCAATCACATCGTTAGTTTTATCCATTGCCAATTTACGCTCTTATTTATTTTACTATGAGTGTGAATGTAGCAGACGAGACAACTTATAAATTTGAAATAAATAAAAAAATTAATTTAAATAATGAAATTTAAAAAAATGCACCTACGGATTTTGCGTTTATCTAAATATGCATTTTTTCATTTTTACTCTGCTTACATTTTTTTTATGTATTCAAAAGTTTTTAAACTTTAAAATGGTCTGCTACTCACCCTCATATTTAATGATCCTGAAGTTAGCAGACAGTTAAAAATTTTTTGAATTTTGTTTGAACGACTTAATTAAAAAAAAAATATGCACATGTAGAAAATTTAATGAACTATAGGTGCAATTTTTTCAAATATTTTTTTTTAATTAATTTATTGTTTAAAAAAAAATCCAAAAATTATTGGACGTCGGCTAACTTCAGTATCATCATATTTATGATCCTGGTTAACAGACAATTGACAATTTTTGGATTTTTTTTTCACTAAATCAATTGCAACAAAATAAAAAATAAAAAAATGCACATGTAGAAAATTTAAAAAACTACAGGTGCGATTTTTTTAAATAATTTTTTTTTATAATTGATCGTTCAAAAAAAATCCAAAAATTATTAGACGTCGGCTAACATCAGTATCATATTTATTTGACTATTATTTTTAACTGTAAATAAAAATCGATCAAAATCTATGTCAGCAAAAAAAGTATCAGCAATTATTTTTTTTTAAAAACATGTAAAAAAAAATTACGTTGCATGATTTAATCGTCAAGTGTCACGATAAAATCCGAGTAAAAAAAAAGTTGCCTCTAGTTAATTGTCAATTAAAATTTTTATATATATATTGTCTACGTCTAATTGATTAATTAATCTTATAAAATATATATATATTTTTTTTATACATAAATTGGCAATGAGAATCGACTTATTGTCGCCGACAAAGCATATAACTAAAAAATATAATTGTATACATAATAGTAATAATAGGCTTCTTCTTTATAATAAGTATAGTAATGATAATGATATAACGTCGAACCTAAATAATAAATACATTTTATACAGTCACGGTCTTTTTATACAGAGCACTTATGATTTATTGCAATCAAGGAAAATTAAATTCGCCTTATCGTTACTAATAATTAGATATAATTTATAATTTATTTTCATCTCGATCTCATTATTTTATTTTTGGATTTTTTTATCATCGCCTGAAGTAAATCATGCAGTAGTTAAAAAATAAAATAAAAAAATATACTCAAATGAAAGCGAGACTATCACAGGTAGTCTGTATAAAAAGGCCTTTTTTTAAATCACGAGATTTTCGTATTTACAGTAAAAAATTTATTAAATTTGGTCGTTAGAGTATCTAACTAATGAGGGTACATCCGTTATTACGTAGCGTAGTTATTCGTATCGACTTAGTATTGTTATGGTTTGTCCTGTTGATAATAATACGTACGTCCTACTAAAAGTCATTGAAGAAGTCCTTTAATTTCCAATTACTTGTTAATACGCATCATCAGTCCATGTCCCACAAGTTACATGTGTCCAGAGTCTTTTTTACAGTATAGTTTTTTTTTTTGTTAAGTATTTGTTTGTTTTTATAAGTATTTTTGTTTTAAATCTTAAACTAATTGTGTAGTATTGATTTTCGATTTTAGTTCCGGTACCGATAAAAGTGACAAAAAAAAATTTATAAAATAATATTTATGACAGTATAATTTCTATCAAAAGGTCAAAGACCCAATTATTGATACTAGATTTTTTAAATATTGACTCGAAATTTTTCAACAAAAACTGCAGATAAAAAATTGAAAAAAAATTAATTTTGGGTAATGACGTAGAAATTATGGATGTAAATTTGAGTGATCATATAAATGTTTTAATGAATTAATAAATTTTGTTTATCAACGACAAAAATGATTGACTAAATAACTACGGGCTCCGAATAAAAGAATGCGTTTAAAAAAAATTGATAATTAATAAATAATAATGTCTGACATACTTGTGATAGTGGTCAATAATTGGGACTTTGATCTGATCTCGAAAGTCTAAAAAATGTTTACCAATATTGTGTATTTCTATTTAAATATAATATATATTTTGGCTAAGACGATAAGAAAACAGGTGATAATAAAAAGAAACAGATGGAAAAAAAAAATATTATTAATTAATGAAATTAAAATTATTTTTTTAGGGTACTATTGACGGCTCTCATCCTTGTTTTTTTTCTTTGTTAGTAAACTTTTTTTTTTAAATTCTCATCAATGGAGTGAAAATTCAACGCTGAGAAACTCAACAACGAAAACAATGATCACCGTAAAATATATAATTATCACGTTTTCAAATCCAAGTTAGCGTTCGTCTTTATTATACGATTTTAAACTCGTCGAATATTATTTTAATGGATGAACTCTGTAACTCGTAAACACGTGTTGCTGTTGTTATCATTGATGTTGTTGCTGTTGTTGTTATTACTAATATTTAAATGATTTTGTAAATCATCATGCTCATGCAAAATTAAAATTGGAAGTTTTGAACTGGCAATTGTGATGAATCAGCGGCATTGAATTGGAATTGTTGGCCTTGCGCGTCAACTGATGGCGCACATCGTGAATCTTCCTCTTCAGAACCGAAGTAAAGTTCAATTATATCAAAAGCTTTTTTGTAAATCTCCATATTTTGATGTGATTGCAAAAATTCTATTTTATCTAGGCCTAGAAAAAAAAAATTCAATCATTAATATTCAGTATCACATACAAATTAAATCATTTGCTGACGTCTGATGAAATATTCATCAGCAAATTCTTCAAATGCCCGAGAATCCCGAGGTAATTTGAAGCTTTGCTACCAACTAGCTAATTAAAGATCAGAAATTAACTCCTCCACTACCTCAGGTAATGAAGTACTGAGTAATGAAATTTAAATCTTACCATAGCATTCTTCAATTATCACCGTGTAAGGATTGACACCATTATGAAGACTGGCATCTTGTTCACCGAGTCTCAGTATATTTTCCAGTCCGTTCAACGCAACTTGGACTATCTTAGGATCCATGACAGTCAACAAATCACAAAGCGGTGGGATACAACCCTGCAGAACTAAGTAACGAATCTGTTCTGGTGTACCGCCACTCGTTCCATTTGTTATTGCCCATGCGGCTTCTTTGCGAGTTTTAAATTCAGCTTTGCCGAGTATGTCAATCAAAACAGGGAAGATATTAGCATCAATCACAGCCTACCCCAGAAAAATTATTATTAATTTTCATATCAACCAGTAAAATAATATGTATCAATGAAATAAATAACTTACTTGAATTTGTTGATGATTTCCTGCAGTGATATTGGATACGGTCCAACAAGCTTCTTTCCTCACACTCTCGCGCGAAGAGTTAAGCAGATGCAACAAACATGGCAACACTGAGCAGTTGAGAACAACTTGGGTTTGGATGTCATCACCGGTGACAATATTTCCAACAGCACGCAGTGCCGCGCTGACAACATTGTGCTGCTCGTGCATCAGAAGCTCAACAAGCCGACGACAAACTCCGGCATCAATGACAGCCTGGATTTTTTCATTCGGGCCATCGCTGAGGTACGACAGTGCCCAGCAAGTGTCAGCGAGGACATCAAAGTCTGTGTGGTTGAGTAGATGAGCCAGTACAGGCAAACATGGGGCTACTTTTTGGAACACCGGTGCTGGACTCTTGCCACGGCAGAGATTTGACAGCGCCCAGACGGCGTTGCGTGTCATTGAGAGCCGCGTGGTCTTGGAAAGTAACTGAAGCAATGGTGTAAGTATACCGCTGTTGAGTATATGGTCCCTACACTCTGGACTGTCACCAGCGATATTGCCAAGAGCCCAGACGGCCTGTTCCTGTACATCCTCGTAATTCGAGCTCAATAATCCGATAAAGGTCGGCACTGCTCCAGCTTCAATTACCATATGCGTCTGTGGTGACGTACCACTGGCAATATTCGTCAATGCCCATGCTGCCTCGAATTGCAACGTGCAGTTTGAATCGTTTTTCAAAAATTCAACGAATCGCGGAACGATACCCGTCTGTATGACTTCGTCTATTGGAGGATTTGGTTCTCGAGACAAAAGTTTACGGAATTTCTGCGTTGCTGATACCTGATCTTCTATATTATTACTGTACAGAGCTTCTACCATCTCTTTAGTAATTACCGGATGTGCTGGCTGTTAATCATAATAAAATAATCAAATATTATTACTATTATGTAATCAACAAAATAAAATATTTTAATACTGTACCGGTAGAGGTGTCAGAACAGGATACTCTTCAGTGGCCGGAATATTTTCTTCATCAGCAACAATTGCTGGGACATTACGTCTTTTAGATAATTGCTGTTCTCGCTTTTGTTTACGAAGTTGTACTCCTTCTTCCTCACGACGACGACGTAATTCCTGTGAGTCCAAGCCCACATTTTTGTAACGATACTTGTGTTGAGGTCCAGTTGACATCTGAAATTACACGTAAATATTAAACGTCACAATAAAAAAAAATAATAATAGTAATAACAATAATAATAATAATAAAATAAAAAATTATTAACACTCCCGTCTCCAATTCCCGAGAGTAAAAAAAACTATGGACTGTTTCCTTACCCCCTTCCACCTTCAAATTAAAAAAAAATAATAAAAGGGTTATGTCCACTTGGTACAATTTCTAATTTAACTATCAGTCATTAGTAATCGCGAACAAAAAGACGGGATAAATATTACGTCACTGACAAAATGTCTGAAAAAATAGAGTAATTTGAATAATTATTAAGTAAATAATAAACTAGATGAGCATGCACGTTAACTGCAATCACCAATTGGACATTTTGGCAACCACAAGGGCCGCGGATTGACATTAAAAAAATTATCAATTGATTGAGTAATAAGTAAATAAATAAATGTATATTAATTAGTAATGTAAATATTAATTATGCTAATTTATTAGTATCATAAATTTATTTAAAATTTACTTACGTTTGCGTTTAATTTCGGTAAGATCTCTTGTGTGTATACGATATCATAAGAATGTATCAGCCTACAGGGGATCACCGCCACACTTTTTCACACGATATATATATATATGTGTATATATTTTATCTGTATTAACGTATCAGTTTTATTGGTATTAGTGAATGTTAGTGAATCACTGGAGCAGTAATCAACTAAAATATCAAAGACTTGACACCTCCGATGTCAAAAGTCGTCTTCTGTCTGCAGTCTACTGCAGAATTTTTCAGTGCTGCCTTTTGATGACATTCCGTCGATAAAACTTTAAATTCAAACAAAATTTTCTTGCTTACCAGCGCGAAGATTTAAAAATTTTGACACTTCGCAAAGTTGGCGCGGCGGTTGTCAATTTGCGCGCACGCGCAACCAAGAAAGTGACGAAAAAAAAAAATAATTGACCAATGAAATAAATTTAAGGTTTAATTCAAAAGAAAAACGTTTGTACCTGTACCCTGGAACGCCGAGAAACGGTTATTGGTGTTTGATGTTTGATGTACATTGTGAGCAGAGTAAACGACAGGTGGATTTTCATTTAATATTTGAAAAGTTATTGTTTTAATAATTAATAGTGATGATGAATGATTGATCGACGTGATCTAGCTTTTGGAAAGTGGATTTATAATATTATTTTCAAATTTTTTACGAGTTAATACAATCCAAGATGAGTGATACAACTGGGTAAGGCGTCAAGCCGGTGTGCTGGTTGTCATTTATAATTAACGTTTTATTTTATAATTATTAATTAAACTTACGATTATTATTTATCACTGATTTTTTTATCCCAGGAAAGAGCTGGTAGACAAGGTCTGCAAGAAAGTTCAAGTTAAGATTCCTGTGTTATTTGAAATATGGAACCAGTGTGGTTATGACGAACGGATGATATCAGAATATAGCAAAAATGTTGATCATCACATCGAGGTATATTTTGGGTTTTAATTTTAATTATTTTTAAAGTCTGGATATAAATTATAAGTTGAATTATAAAAAATGAATTTTTTTAAGGATTTGTTGGTGGACATGGTAGCGGAGGCTGAACAAAAAAAAAGTGCAATAGTTCAAGAAGTTAAAATCATTAGTAAGAAAATAAAAGCTATGGAGGTGGTGAGTTATTGATAATTAATTTAATTAATTTATGTTTGTATTTAAATTTTAATTTATGGTAAAAATAATTAATTGGTACCAGGAATTGGATATGGATGTCTCTGTTCTTGATGGTCATCAGATGGAACGATTGATTGATGTGGTGGGGACACTGAAGAAAAAATACAAAGCATTGGAAGAGATCAAAAATAAACGTATTGCCCAGTGTAAAAAATTGTTGACAAAAGTAAATGATATTTTTAATAATTTTATAAAAAAGAGGACCAGGTAATGGTGAGAAAAAATTTTATTTGTTTGTTTGTTTGTTTGTAGGAAGCTAAGATTTGTGACGCGCTGGGGATACAGCCGCTGGGCTTCCACAAGAGTGTGCCGAGTGAAGATGAAATGACAGCTTTTGAAGAGAATTTAGCGAAACAAGAGGCTGAATTGAATGCGCACAAATCAAGTTTTAAGGAAATGCGGTTATCGATAATGGCCATGATGAACGAGATGAAACACGTACCGTCACATGAATTTGAACGTTTAGTTTGTCATGACTATGAGAACTTCATTTTTTCTACTAGTAACATGAAAAAATTGCGCGAGCTTCACAGCGACGTAGAGGAGCAGCTTCATGCTGCTAAAGAAGACGCTAAAAAAAAGCGTCAAGAGCTAACAAAACTTTGGAAGTTTTTGGAAATACCAGAGGAAAAATGCCAACAATTTCTTGAAATTCACTCTGGCTACGATATTCCAACTCTCAATGCCGTGAGTTTGATATTTTATTTTTATAAAAAATTTTTTTAACTTGTAAATAAAATAAAATGTATTTCAGTTGCAAAAAGAAATAAGGAAAGTCCAGGAACTGCGGTTGCAAAATATTTCAAAGTTCATTGAAAAATTACGTGTAGACATCCAGCACTGGTGGGACGTATGCAAGCTGAGTAAAGAAGAGCGTGATGATTTCACATTTTTCAATTCTAAAATATTTACTGAAGACATGCTCAGGATACACGAAATTGAAATAGAACGGCTGCGTCAGCATTACGAAGAGAATAAGAAAATCTATGATTTATTGGAGAAATGGGAAGAGACATGGGGTCAGATGAAGGAGATCCAACGTCGCTCCGAGGATCCAGATCGCTTCCACAATCGCGGAGGTCAACTTCTTGCTGATGAAAAAATCCGCAAGGCCTGTAACAAGGTTACAATACTTTGATAATAACAATAATTATAATTTTAATTACTAGTGTTGCTAATAAATATTAATTTTTGTTTAGAACTTACCGAAACTTGTCGCTCAATTGAATGAAATGGCAGCCGAGTACGAGAAAAAATATCGCAAGCCATTTAAAATCTCCGGATTAACCATCACTGAGTACATAGAACAGGAACATGAAAAACTGAAAAATGAATTGGAAAAACTTAAAGTAGAAACGGTAATTTTTTTTTTATTATTGACAACCCGCAGTCGATTACACGACTACCGAAGTTTTGTCTGGGTCTAGTCTGTCTGAAACTTCCGATAGGGGAATTTAAAACCTCGTCTTCTTCAATCTAAATCTCTTCTGAGCACAAATCAGCGGCTTTAATCTGAGCTTACTCTTAACCAGAAACGCACTAATTTATTAAATCTGAACTTTTTAACACAAACCTCTAACTGCTTCAATCTTAACTAATTCTAAGCACAAATCCCCACTCGCTTTATTTAATCTGAGCTTATTCTGAATTCAAAACTCTATTTTCTCAAATCAAAGTCTGTTCTCAGCACGAGACGCCTCACAAATTTTCTCTACGGATGCTAATTTTCAGTAATAACTAATTTTCAAATTAAGGATATGGCTGTCACTAAATTTCTCAAAACTAAAAATTACAAATAATAAAATTGTTAATGTGTTATTATTTAATTTACGTCAGGCCAAGTTAAAAGACGACAAAAGTAATTTAAAAAAGACACCACTGAGTGCGTCGAGAAGAACACCGCGCCCTGGTATGAGCGTATCCCGGCGAACACCTGGTGCATTGAGTGCATCACGTCGCACACCCAGCTCAGCAATAAGTTTACGATCAAACACATCCATAAAGCGTAAACTGTCTGATCATTCACCTTTCACCCGAGTAACAAGACCTCGTATTACACCCAATAGCGAGAACGTGCGCCCGGCTAAAGTATGTGGCTCAAAAATTCGTCGTAGTGGCCAAGCAAAAGTTTGAATCATTTTCCTTATTTTTAATGTCGCAATAATAAATAATTAATTTACTATTTTATTTTCTGTTTATATCCAGGTGGCGCGGAAGTTGATCCCCTCGGCAGATACCGCCAGTAGAAGTTTGAGAAAAACTCCCAATAAATTGGGAAACAAAACTATAAATGTTGAAGACTCAACAGATAGTACCAAGACACTGCAACAGTATCAAGAGTTTCAGGAGCATTTGGCAGGGAGGGATGAACTCAGGAGCACACTTTTGTCGGAGACTATTGAGTCCCGCAGGTTGAGAAGAAAACCCGGGACTCCTATCAAACCGTCACGAAAACATTCTCCCAATACTCCGCGTGCTACTCCAAGTTTGAGAGACCCTTCGAGTCCTAAACTCGCTAGCACACCGCGTCTCACTCCAGCTCCTAGTATTAATAATATGGAAAATAATTTCTAGATCATTTAACGTCACATTATTTTTAACTATTGCTTGATGCAATAGTTCTCTCATTGCATAGAATAGTTTTGTAAATTGTTCTATTTATGTAAAAAAAAGAAAAAAATAACAAGCATTCTACTTAATTTTTTTTATACTTATATATTTAAGTGTTTTAATTATAGCAATATATTTAACCGGAAGTTATCTAATCAATGACTAAATATATTGACAAAAAATTAAAAAAAAATGTTTTAACTGAAAGATAAATGCACACTAGAAGTTTTTTTTATAAATTCGGGCACAAATGAGGGGAAATTAAAAGTAATATTTTATTTGAAAAATTAAAAAGAAAAAAAGTTTAAAAATTAATCGAGCTTGTATGATTCTAACTTAATATATATTTTTAAATCCACTAATTTATGTTTCTAAATACTAACATTTATTTTATAAAAATTTATAAAATATTTAAGCAATGATGTATTTATTCATGTATGTCATTTTTGTATTTTATTAAAAATTAAACAAAAAACATTCCATCAAATAAATGATCAAAAAGTGCCTTGGCATTAAAATATTTTAAGTAAATATACAAAAAAAAATTTTGTTCTCTATATAGTTTACTAAGAATTTTTGTATTTTTAAATCACATTTATTTATATAACAAAAAATGTACCGATAACTAAATAAAAATAAATAACAATTTCATTTAATTTAAATTTGTACTTTTTAATTTTCAAATTTAAAAAAAAAAAAAATTGCCGCTCTTTTTTAATACTGACAGGTATAATCGATAATCGATTATATTTATGTGCGGTCGATAAATCTCTAGTAGAAAAATGTTTTTCGAGAACAAAGACGATGGATATTCGGTTTAATTTCGAAATAATTTGAATTTAATCAAAGCAGAGACACAAAGAAAGTTTATTTTAAAAACAAAAACTTTTGTCTCGCGGTTATATTTTTTATCCGAAAAAAAAAAGTATTCTACATGTTGTTGACAGAGAGATAAAATCATTTCCTTCGCCCACGTCAGTTTAACATCCTGAATAAGTATAAGGTAAAAAAATATTAACCGCGTAATATTTTATGCGTCACTACGGGGTAAAAATAATCTTTTCATACATCCTGAATGTATGATTGACTGTACGCTGATATTCATAATACATATAAATTTATTTCAGCTATAATACATATATACATATATAATACACCTTATCTCGTATCTAAAAGCGTTTTTATATCGGGGATAATTTATTAAAAAATAAACCGATAAAATAATTCTCGAGTTATTTTCAGCTGAAAAAACCCATCGTCGAGTTTACGACTTCACCCAAGTAGTAAGTAAGTAATAAAAAAACAAGATAAAGAACAAAATAGTTTTGATAATTATATTTTAATTTAAGGGAAGGAACCCAGCGTCTTGTATCAGCCGAGTGCTGGAGGTTGACCGCAAGTTATTAAGAAATACTTACAGAAAGTTAAATAAAATGATCGATAGTAGGTGTGGCCTGTTGGTGGGGATACTCTACTGTCTCAAGCTCCACCCACCTGTCAGACCTGCTTCCTTTTTCAAGGACTCAGGTGTGTACACCCACCCCTAATAATCATTAGCCAAATTTGTTCTGGACCCTAATCCCGGATCCTACTCTACGGACTCGTGCCCTGTAATTATCTGCCCCAGGTTTTGTAAAATGGAGTACCGACCAGGATCCGGTGATCATTTGTCTTTAATTTCTTACTTACATTTACTTTTAATCAAAATATAAATTAATATATATATATACACAAATGTTTTATTTACTGTTTTTTTTTTCTTTCATGTTATTGGAAGGGTCTGATGACGACATGAGAAAAAATCGGGTATCATGGCACGGATGTATGGGAAAAAAGCAAACGAGTAGGATGTGTGAGAGATGAAGATCCGGATGGCTGAGAGAAAGTAATAAAATAAAATAAGAGAAGGATGTTGTGCTGTGTGTGGCTGTATGGTGAACGTAGTGAATAGTCCAGGAGAAGAAGGGAGACGCTATCGGGCGTGAGTAATGTACGGTGGCGTCCGCTCGGCGTTCTCTTTCGGACGCTCGGCTGGACGGATTGATAAAGATTAAAGGTAAAGGGAGGTGGCGGTCCGAGCTCTGGAGCTTCAATATATATATAGATATAACGACAGAGGGGTATGTTTGGGAGTTAGGCGACAGAAGTCACCCAGCGAAACGAACGTTCAGGAATAGAAGGGGATGATGTCATATGGGGGTCTATATCCAAGTCGCTTCTCCTTATCTTCTTCTGCTCCTTCTTCTTCGGGATCTGTCTCTCCCACTCGCGGTCTCTCATCTCTATACTCATCTCATACACTCGCGATGCTGTAAAGACACAAATACACATAACAAGCTACTACTGGAATTGATGCATAGAGTAAGTACGCATTGACGTAGAATCTGGAGAATTGTCAATCTTGTACATGGAATTTATTCTAAACAATATAATTATTTTTATGTTATCATTTATATTTTTTAAAAGTTATGTAATAACTTACAGATATTTTTTTACGAGCTCGTAAAAAACTCACATGAAGTGACATTGAGTTATTAAGATAAACTTTCTAGAGCTATGGAGTCAATGATATTCGACACACATACTGACAGGGACATTTTTAAAAAAATAATATAAAAAGCTCTGTAAGAGATGGGAGAATAAAATAGCTGTGTTGGATGACTACACTGGTGATAGAGATGAAAAATGACTCGCCGACGCCAATGGATGGGAGCTACATATGGGTGAGTCACGCGACAATCTTACTAAGGGAAGCTGTGACTGTAAATGTGTGCGAGTAAGACAAGATCCCATGAGCACACTTTCCTAGTTTATCCCCAGCGCTATTCTACTGCTAAGTGTAGTGATACAATAGAGAAATAGTAACCGCGGTAAATAAAAGGTAACTTTACTCACATGCTACGTACTCTTTTTCCCAGTGCACACACACTAAGAGCTTTCGGAATTGTGTGCGGGTGAGGCGGATGTGTAGCACAGGGGAGCAGATGATAAAGAATCAACGCAAGGAAGAAGGAGAATAAAATTTAACCAGAAAACTCTCTGGCACGTGGCGCTACTCTTTCGTATTTCCACGACTATATTTTCTTTTCTTCCTATGCTCGGGTGATTCTCTCCCTGGAGCTTTTTATTGTTGACATTTTCTCTTACTCATTTTATTTATATCTATATTACATATATATACATATATACTCCGCTCTTAAATATATCCTACACTACACTGAGATCACTCAAGTGATTATATTTATAATTTGTATTGGATTAAAATTATTAATACCCATATAAATCCTTGATTTAATTTTGTTTACACTAAGTACAGCATATATTATGTAGCATTTAAATAATTTATGGAATATATTATTATATATTTAGTATAATACAATGCGGAGTTATTGTATTTCAGAAATTAATATATGTAACAATGCTACAGAAGTACAAATGTAGATAACAAGCACCAGATTTGTGGAGAAATAGATGAAGGGTTAATATCTATATGTGTATAAATGTATGTATGTATAAATACGTCTATATATGAACTGTTGCATTCACTCTCTGTTGTTGCGAATTCTGTAATCCTGAGTAAGACGGAAGAAAAAAAAGGAAAAGTGAGAAACTCGGTACTCTGTATGGAACTGAACGAAACGAATGAATGAATGGCTTCCAATCTGTTCCATCCCTTTGTCGAGACGACTCGTGCCGCGTGTGCAAATCCACCTTTTCTTTCTTTCTCTCTCATAATTCTCATTTAGCCTCGAGCTCATCTCCCCGTGGCTGCACACGCCTCACACCTGAGTACAATGGGTCACCCCGATTTCGCCCCCTCATATATTCTTTACTTTATTTTTTTTTTCCTTTTTATTTTGTTTTTCCATCTCTTTTACTCTTCCGCAGTAAATCTCCACGTCGTTTACTCTCCTGTCCCCCAACAGACGTCGTCTAGTCCAGGATATAATATTCCCTACGTTTAAATACTGACGCAGTGGTGTGTGCAAGGGTGACTCTCGTCAACCCTCTCGTCGTACCACCAAAATTTTTACTGTCACACTCATCTCATTCTCATCTTATTTCTATTTATTATTATCGGAACGTGTGTCCTTAAACGTGAATTATTTTTAATGTCAATGAATTCTATTTTCACTCCGTCATTATTTTTATTTCACTAACTACAATAATAGCAATAAAAATAATAATCATTTATTTATTTATGGACCTTTAATTTTTTTTATTACCACCAGGTTTAAAAGCGATATCAATTGAATCAATTACGTCGGCAGTTATACCTGACGTCGAAATTAGACGATTGATGGCAAGCTAGAGGAGAGTGCGGGCTCCATCATCATGAGAATAAAGTTAACTGTGGATTACCATCAATTGAGGACCCGCAGATGGGTAGCGCACAACTGGAGTGATGTAGAATGTTTTATACTTAAAGTGTAGTTTATATACCTCACTCAATATAAATACACACACCCACACACACGCACGCATCAGTCAACAATGAGGTAGGTGAGGAGGATTGTGACTGTTGCTTAATTCTTCCGACTAATCTATTGTATATACGGGCATAGCGGTGTGGGAATCCCTCAATTTAACAGTAATTGTTTAATTGAGATACTCACCGGCGGTGAGTACGATAAATTGGTGTAAACGCGCCGAGACAAGTCTGTTGGCTTGTACTATACCAGTACCCGCTTGTTTCACATGCCCATTCTCATGTATTTATTTAATTTATATACTTTTTTTTTTTATTATTATTTAAGATCCTAAAGTGTAATACCGAGAAAAGTGACAACTGCTCTGTAGGGGTGAGGTAAATCATCTGTCCAAGACAATTTATAAATGAGATCACTAACGAAATTACATACACAGGAGTTTTTCATATCGGACAATCAATAAAAGTTAATGAAATTTTAATTCGTCCAATTAGTGCAAATGCACGTAAGTAATGAAGCCGACGTATTAATCAGCATCAGGATCAGCATCACCTGGAAAGCCAAAATCCGGGTAAAAATGTTAACTCACCCTCTATTTCCACAAGGGGACTGTTGAACGTGGTCCTACTTCGTATATATATACCTTTAAACAATATATATATATATATATATATATAGGTATACATATTTTATGTATATAGCATCTACCTTTCTTTGTCCGTCTATCGAATATACGCAGAGTAGAGAGCGGATCGTAGGGTGAATCGTGTTCTTTCCGCCTGCATGCCCATCTATTCGAGTTATTGCATTACTGGCTTAGCTTTGCGTTACCCCCTCGTGATTGCCGACCGTGTGGCCACGAGTCTACTACCCCCTCGTGCTTCAGCATCCTTCTTTGCCCGATTTGCTTACTACACTATACCCCTGCTGACGATTCTGCCTGGCTGTCTGTCTGTCTCTCCCTTTCATTTCTCTATTCGTACACCATATAACCAATATCCAATATCCATTTGGAATAAAGCTGCACAGAGAGTGCACCTTCTGCACTGCCAACTGAATCCTAAATGTTTCGCAAAGATCAAACGGGATTAACGCCGCAGTATTGTTACTCGGTGTTATCAATCTACCATTGTGGCATCAGAGCATTCAATTGTAGCTTACTGCTGATCAAATGAACAGTCTGTACAGGTTTTTTTCTTTTAGATTCACATATGCTGCGAGGAATCTGCAGATGAATGCAGATCAAATCCGGAGGATTTTTAATCATTTAATCTCGGAGTGAAATTCACTCCGGAGGGAGTTTATTTTGATACTAAAAATCTAGATCGAAGTAAATACGGGTTGAAATAAAATCCACATCACTCTCGATGTTTTACAGTGTAAGCATATTTATATACGAACGTTTCATGGTAAAAAATTATATTTTTATTTCTCTTTTACAAGAAGACTTAAAGTATATACGTAAAAAGTGTTATGAGCTCAGAAGAAATGTTATTGGTATCGAATTCCGGATGTCGAGTGAGTAATCTGGATTCTATTGCGTCATTAAGATTACTTACATAGCAATGATGAATTAATATATCTTTGCTTATATTATTCTTATCTAATATTTTTTTCCAAGGTAGATATTGCGGTGTTTATTTGAAATAGTGCAGAGTGCGTATTATATTATTACATATAAATATATATATATATATACATATACAACAGCAAGAATAGTGTGTCTTACCGAGGTAGTAGACGACACCTTGATACGCAGAATAACAAAGTTTATGGATCGATTAAGTTACTTAGCAAGTAAAGTACTCTGTTAGCCAAGTTGGAGGCCATAAGATTTAAAGCTGGTTCACCTATACAACTCTCTTCTGAGAATTAATTACTTCTGAAATGAGAACTCGACAGATAGGATATTATATTATATATTATAAGAGGAAAGTTCAAACCGTTATCTGGTACGTGTCGACATGAGGTGGTCGACATGGGCTGATTGAAACCAGACCTCGATGCCAGCCTCAAGTCCAAGTTAAAAAAAATTCTTATAATAAGTACAGTCACACATACGACTGATGGCTTAACTCATTAATACTTTAAAACATAAAAAGATTATTTCATTGGTTCAGAAAAACATTTATAAATCATCTATTTTATTATTTATTTATTTTCGTATATATTTTTTTTCTCTAGAAAAAAGCAGCATTTAAATTTATCTATACGGGATATAATAATAATAATGAATGGTATGTATTTTCACATGGGACTCGAAATAACGTGGGCAGCAGAGTTGGTACATGTGTGTATGCTGATGCTGATGATGAAAGAGGGCCCGCGAGCGATATAGAAATAGGAAGAGAGAAACGAATAGAAGGAACAAACCGTTCCCGTGAGAGCGGGTGCGCACACGTTTTTGTGTATACATTGTTTCGTCAAAGCAAAAGGAATATAACTAGCAAGCGTGGAGAGCTCTTTCGGGTGGTACGCGTTGCGCCCGTAAAATCTGACCTAGCCCGCATACAAATATATACAGGATTTAACTAGAGAACAAGTGAGACAGCGATAAAGTATGGAGGTGTACACAGACCTCGGGCTGTTGCCCATATGGTGACCAAGGCCCCTGGGTATACAGACAGGGTCTATAGGTGAACACACGTTTCGTTCCCGTGCTCAATTTACTCCACGTACTGTACTACGTCTCTCCCTTAGCTTTTTGTCTTACAAACCTCTCGAGTCGCCCTCTCTCGAATCATTCAATCTGTCGACCCCCGTGTGCGAATTTCATATATCGATTCACCTGGTACACAATGTCTACTTGCTATTTACATTTAATTTATATTGTTTCCATTGTGTGCTTTAATATTTTCATATTATTATTATTTTCATTATAAACATATCGTCGTTCTCATGAGGAAACCGGCAAACTCCACATTTATTGGAAAACTACTTTCTTGCATTTCCTGTTGGCAATCGTCGTAATTCACATTTTCGATGATTGATTTACATTTTTTTTCAAATTTTTAAGTTACAAAAGTTGTACGAAAATCGTCGAGCTCCATAAAAAAATCTTAGAGGTAACCGATAATTTCAAAAATTTAAATAAGAAATATTATGAATCTTAGTTGTTTTTTTTTTTTTTTTTTTTTTAATTTGAAAAAATGACTTTTTTATTTTTTTTTTTCTTCTCTATAGTTTACAAAAATTAGGCGGTTTTCTACTGAGAACGACGGTAACTTTCTTTTATTACCCCAAAAATCATAAAATTAGCATGTGCACTAAAACTACCTAAACGTTTTAGCCGAAATTCATGAAATAATGGATGAATGATCAGGTAGAAAGGACTTTATTTACAAGGAGAACAACTAAACGTGTGTCAAACGGCTACTGGTATATAGCTGTAGGTTTACTTGGAAGGATTTTCACGAGCAGTCTGGGTCTAGTAAGTAAATATTTGCAGCCCCTCGTTATATGTATATAAAGTTGACGATGATAGCCCCGACCCAGCTTTGTTACCAACAGTTTGTCATTAAACATGGTTTAATTTTTCGCTATTGCACTTTGTTCTCTCTGGCATATCAAATTTCAACGTTAAATGTTGTAGCTGGAGACAGTATACATATCGCATATCCAGTTAAGTCTGGTGACTATACGTATATAAAAAAGTGACATGATGGTATTGGTGTGGAGGAAAGCGGATGTTGACAAGAGGTAAAGCTTTCAAGTGAACGACACACAATACACACATTTTTATAGTGTTGTGCTCTCTTGAGTTTTAACGAAGCGTTTTATTGTTCCAAGACAGACATCAAGAAGAGAAGGATCACTTGGTTTTCATTGACAAGAGTCGCGTGAAGCAGCGTTGAAAATATCATCGAGAATACGCCTTTGCAATGAGATAAGCTGACTTTATTGCCCGCAGTGTGGTGGCAGACGTTTGAGGGGAGGAAGGTACGTACGGCATGTTATGTTATATGAAAAAGAAGACGAGGAATGAAAAAAACACGAGACCTCCGCTGGGTAGAAGACTCTGCTCCGGAGCTGAAAAAAAAGGTATACATAAACTAAAGCAAGTCAATGCGTGTTAGTCTTTCGGGCTAAAGATTCTTGCGTTATAGGTGCTGAAACACGGATCTCTGTAGTGTACGTTAAAAAAATCTAAAAAAAGACGAGAGCAACTTAAAGGCACATATCGGTGGAAAAATAGGGGGTGAGTAAGTATAAGAGAAACGAGACGGACAGAGGACACAAGTGGTGCACACATGGCGCACAGTTGTTCGAGAGGTCAGGTTTTTGTCCACGAAATTTTCGTTTTACGACTACGTCGAGGAGTTATGTAGGTATAGCGAGAATTGCCAGTAAAATGTAAATGATGGACCCCCTTGGCTCTTCACGCATCTTACGAGTTTAAATCTATACCTTTGAGTATTTTTTTCTCCACTTCCTTTAAACATTAAGAGGAAAAAATAAAAAATAAAATAAAGAAAAGTATTTTTCTCCAAAGTATTCTCACGTGTGGAGTATAATTTTTCAAGAGGATAATAAATATCCTGTTTTGAGAATTATCGATGCGGACACAGTCGTAAGAAAGGATTTGGGAATGAAAAAGGAATTGGCAGATCACACATACATTTATATGGAGAGACAACAGAGCACGCGGTGGATAGAAAGAGAAAGCAGACCGGTGTGCGTCCAGCCGAATGAGATAAAGAAACACAGTTGCGAATCACGCCGTGGCGGCGCCTAATGGGCGGCAACAAAACAGGGGGGAGAGAAGATATCGTCGGGGAAATAACACGAGAGTGTGTGAGGATATCTACTCCCTGTTGGATGAACCATGTACTCCCACTCAGAGGAGGCAACCCCACCAAGGCTCCAACAAATACACACTCGGAGATCTCCGTGGCCCTTCGAGACGGTTGCCGCGTCATCCGCTGGACCCGATTGTGAAGATCAACCAGGGACGTCTCTCATCTTCAGGGTGATAGTGTCTTCCTCGTACATTGTACATAACACAAAGCTAAATTATCATCCACCCTACTCGGCTATATTTCATCTATAGATGTAACGATCGTTGAAACAACTCATATATATCCACATAAAACTTTTCTCTCTTTCCTCATCCTTCCTGGTTTCACGATACACAACAATTACTACCAGTGCTCTCTTTTTCAATACAAATCTATATAACATAATTATTTTTATTATTAAGTAAAGAGCACAATACACACACATATACATCTAGAGAATGTACAAGATAAGAGACGGATTGGAGGGAATGAGCGTGAGAGATACAGACTTAAACTATGAAGAGTTTGTTTCATCCGCTATAAAGAATAATTGATGATACACGACTTCTAGTAATTGATGTGCGTCATAAACTCGATGGATTTCGATTGGACCGCGAGATGAATCTTATTCATATACTTATACATCATGTGATAACATACATGTGAAGAAAAATTATCCTGATAAAGTGGCGAGATGAGGCAACGCTTTGCAGAGTAAACATTTAAATATTAATGTGCATTGACGTGCCCATATGTCAGCTCATACATCATATATCATACATATATTTTGACAGATTTTAAATCTCTCCTCTCCGATAATCACATTGTAAAAAAGTACTCCGGTAAATCTTTTACCTATGGTATTGTTTCGAGACGAACATCGTTTTCATTCAGTAATTCCTCGGCAGCTGCATACTAATAATAGTATCCGACGCCAACGCTCTTCTCCCCCCTTTACGTCCTCGTCTCTTTGGCACGACGAATGGTCACATTGATTTGTGCAGCTTTTTTATTAACTTTAAAAACCTTTTAAATGAAATCCAATCACTTATTACTCAATTACTCATTTCAAAATATATATTACAACAACAATACTAGTATATATTCATATATATTTTACAGCAAGTGTTGGATTATTATCTTAAATATTAATAAAAAGTATTGTCAGGAGAATGTGAAACAGACTATGTAAAGAGTCGTGAATCGAAGCTTACGCTCTTACTTAAAGTATGTACATATATGTGTATATATGTACATATATGAGATTGAGAGGAAGCCAATTGAAACAATAAGGTTTAAAGTACGCGTGAGGCGATCGCGCGCCTTACAGCACACATGCACATCAAATATATACATATATGTATATATAACTTTATTGCGGCGCTTTGATCAATCATGGACATACCAACGATCTTAAACAATATTTTTATGCATCACGAGTGTTCTTCTTTCATCACCATACTAATTAACATTGTCTTTGTCTTTGCGGTTGTTGTACCAGTTGGCGAAAATAAACATCAGAGATTAGCAATCAAGTAATCGTTGATATAATTAGGTGGTACCTAACAAGTAATTTAAAATATTTGAATGTGTCTTGTAAAAGTTACTAATGACAGAAAAGTAAAACGAGGACTATCGTCCTAAATGAGATAGAGACAAGAGTGATAAAGCCCATCTGTACGGGGCCATAATAATCCGCTCAAATGGAGAAACAAAGATACAGATGTTTCCGGTAACAAATGCCGTGAAGATAAGACTGGTACATCGTCTATCAACACTGCCAGCACCGAGGCGAGCCAGTATCTCATTTACTAAACCTCTTATCGAATTGTCATTAGTAGATTGTTAAAGAGTAATCACTAAAAATATGTACATAGTCATTTAATCTCGTAAACTTGTTGACCAAAAGTGTAAAACAACATCTGTACGATTTTTTAAGTGATACGTTTGTTGGCTGCTGGTTTCTGGTAGCCGATGGTGTGGGAACGGGCTTTGTATTATCGGGAGATTTCGAGGTTCCGAGTAAGCCCGATAACTCGCGGGGCACGATCCGCAGCATCCACAGCCCTGATCCTGATTGCGCTTGTCGCGGGGCGCAGGTAGGGGACGTGACAAAGATATGTAGTGGACGAGAGAAGAGTATAAGCCGAGGAAGAAGGGGCAGCCTGTGAATGTGTGTGTAGTTGGAGCGGGGGTTTGTTAGAGGGAGACAGACAAGTAGATCTCTGTGTTTTCTGTACACCAATTCGTTGGTCCATATAGGAGAGCACGTCTGCATCTGGGAGACAAAGATAAATCTGTGGAGGTAAATGAGAGTTGATGTGGAAGGAAGAGAGACGGGGAAGAGATAGATAAGTGGGGGGATGTAGTTGTTAACGGTGTACGAGGGAGGTGAGGAGCTTAATAATGTATGAGTGAGAGAAGGAGCTGGGCAAGTAAAACGACGACGGGGGCGGTGGCTGTGCCGTCGTACGGCCGCCATCACCATCACCATCACCATCCATCCCGAATCCTATAGTACACAATACGCAGTTCTCCCAACAATCTCCATCGCCTGGCTTGTCATCCATGTGTGTTAGTTAGAACTCCGCGGTACCCGCCGGTGCGCTTCACTCTTCTGTCTATACTTACTTTACTACTCTCCTAGATGGTTTAGTATACCGACATTCTCCGCTTTGCCCGCGCCTACTGCCATGCCCTAAGCACCGGAGGCACACCGCGTCGTGCACTCTTGTATATCTATATCTCTCTCTCTCACTCTCTCCTCTGCACTTATGTTTTACGTCTTCTCTCCGCGGTCTCCCCTTCCTGCTCTCTCTCTGTGTTACTTTGTGTGTTTTAACAACCCCAAGGATATAAACCCAACTACATACCCTCGTGCTCTCGTTTGCTGTGCCGAATTAACGCGAGTGAAAGGTGAACATAGAATTTTTAAATTTAAATAGTAAATAGTAATAATAATAATAATAATAATAATAACAAATGATTTTGTAGTTGCTGGTGGATTGTTATCAAGTTTTGTGGACAGAACTGAGAAAAGACCGAGACAAAAAGAGAAACAAGAGCAGGAAGAGTGTGCTGCATGTGTATGTGGAACTTAGTTTTTTAAAATTTATTTATTTTTTAAAAAATATCCCACGCGGTGGAAATAATAGACACGCTCAAGTTTTAAGATGGAAGTTGATATTGTTTTGTTACTGTGCGGTGAAAATTAATTGCTATCACGGGCGACGACCGGGCAGCACTTTGTGCGTGGATACCAATACCAAGTAATGCGTATGTGTTGTGTGTTGTGTTGCCGTTTTATTTATTGATACGAAAAGATAAAAAGGAATGAGGTGAAAAAGTTTAAGAAAAAAAACATAAATAAGCTGAATACTGGTTTTACTGTTTAGACCCGCCCCAAGACGACTATCTCATCGTCTTGAAAGGTATCGACTCTCTTTAGATACACACATTCACACACACACACACACTCACACTCGACGCACTCGCCATTCTTATAACCACGGCCCCACCTCTGCCTTATCGACGACGAGCACGAGCACGACCAAGAGCACGGCGACGACAACGGCCACGGCGACAAAGACCAGGCGGAGACGACATACGTGAGTGTTTAAATAGTAACCGGGCACTCGAGAAAAGACGCCAGTTTTAAAATTACGCTGAAAATTAACGACGCTGTAACAACGAGACGAGCGTTTGATGTTGTTTCCCCGCGTACGCTTGCCGACCGCCAGGCCAGTGGTCACAATTTCCATCGGCGATACTACGTCATCGTTAACAACGTCGTCTGAGTCGTCGCGAAAGGTTACAACGGTAAGGAGGCAAAATAATAAAACAACGCAACGACGCCACCTCCACGCGGCTGGAGGAACCCAAGGTCATCATCATCAACAACAACATCAACGCTGTCGTCGTCGGGCACGAGGACGCTGGTTCCGGCTGCTCGCATGATGCCCTAGTATCAAAAAAAAAATCAAACACGAGAGCATCTCCAGGGACAAACGTCCGCGGTCAGGACGCCGAGTTAATATGAGCATGACTCTCGTGCGAAACCCATTCAAAGGTTTGTTGGAATTTTTATCTCTAAAAAACTTTTTATCACATGTTTTTTTCAGAGAATCACCCGTACAAGTTATAATATTAATACATATGTATGTATGTCTGTATGCATGTATGTAATATCAATTGATGTGTGCTACCTTGGTTGTAAAAAAAACTCTCTCGCAGTATACGTAATTCGAGATAGACTAATGAGAGTGCCAGGCAAAGGTCGGTAGAGCCACAGAGGGTCAGATAAGAAGAACCGAGTGAGCTTTATTTAATATGTGTGCTGCTTTTCGTTTACTCCGCGATCGACGTGGCATCAACAAGCTACTACGTAGCTCGACATATTTTTACAGCACATGACAATTAACGTTAACGAACAACAAAACCCGGACCGAGAAAAAAAAAACATTCATTTATTTTATCTCTCGATTTGTCATCTGCTTCTGCCTCTATTGTTTATGAAACTCACTATCAATTATACTCATTAGCTCTTCATTTTTAGCCATCCTTTTGTTCTCGTTGTTTGCTGGCGATTACTCGCTGTCCGCGCGATGCGCCGTAAGGAGTTCAAAGTTTTATTTTTCTTCATTCACCTGATGATCAACGACCGGCAAAAAACGTGACTAATGAAAATCTTCTTACACTTTGTTTCAGTTTATAAGCGCGCAATTAAGAAAATATTTGTCTAGAAAAAACGTTACTCCGATGCACCTGCGGTATATTTTTTTTATATATACATTTTTTTGTTCTCATACTTTTACCTAATGTCCGTGTCAATAATGAGGGGGAGTGAATATCGGATTTCACGACAAATAAATGTGGGAGTTACTGAGCGAGTGGCTTATTAGTTTCATACCTCGCCCGTAATTTGAAACTTTGAATTTTAAATGTCAAGTGTATTCGTAAGTATATTTATTTTGTTACAATTTGTGATATTGTATCAATTTAAATCGCTAAAATTATCCGCGAGCGGCATTGCAATTGTGATACACATTAATTTTAATTATTTTTTTTATTTATACGAGCAAGAACTAATACGTTATGGAATTTAGCGCGACATTTAGATGATAATCTCGGTAAGAATTCCTGCGGTGAGATTTTCCTCGAAGTCTTGCGATAAATAAATCGTTTTAGCACGTGCTATCTTGGTTATGCGGAAACAGAGCAAGACACCGAGTCTAGTTACAGTGTTGAGACGGAAAGTTAATTTAACTTTATTTTATTTTATTGTATACATACATTAGCTAAACATTGTGAAAATGCTTTGGTAGATTTTTTAAACCGGTAAACATAAATTATTATTATTAAGAAAAAAAAAACTAGTAAACTATAACGTTATTGTTTGAGGTTTAAATAACTTGTGTTCTTAGTATTTACAATTGCTTATCGCGTGCGGTAGCTTATATTGACCACGCGATAGAAAGAGCTGCAGTTCTATAAAATAAATCTATCATCTCCGTCATTGTAATAATCACTTTAAATTTTATTATTTATAGGCTTTTACTATTCGTAAACAATTACGATGTTTTACCCTAGATATTAATACTCTAGATATATAAATTTATTTTCATAACAAATATTATTGATGATAATAATAATAATTGTCAGCGATCAAAACATTTATCATAATAGTGGCCGTGATTGCGTAAAATGCGTCACGAAGAATAAAGAAAATTATCGGAGCATATTGAGAAGTATCGAGAGTATGCCTTGTCTGTGATATGCCATCATAAATTATGCTGTGTAATAATATGTGGATGTACAGTAGTGTGTACTCGTGTACTTGTAAAGGAAAATTGAGAGATAAGTGATCTCGCGTTTTAATGGCCGCCGCGCCCCCGCGTCGCGCTAAGGCTCAATGACCTCGTCAGAGAGCAGTTTAAACGTTTGAATCGCTTGTGGTTCGCGCTTCCCAACGATACTCCGATGACGTCATTGGCCCGTGTTACCCATAACTGTTACTGATGTACATGTATCACTACTGATGCTGTGAGTATGTATATATATAAACTCATCGCCATCTTGTCCGTTGGTCAATAGACACTTCGACTCTCATCGACACGTGTTTAACTTCTTGTCTCTTATATTTATTTTATGACTCCTATATAGATATAGATTTATATATTTCATTGTCTCTAATCTTGAAATCTTGGCATCGTCACGATATACAACAAGATACGACTAGAGAGTAGTGATGATTCAGGGAAAGTTTTGCACTCTGTTAAATTGACCCTGAGGAGAGTTAAGTCTCGATGATTCATAGATAGATACACTTACTTACGGCTGAGGAATTTTCTTCAATAACAAAAATAAAACAAATAAACCATAGATATGAAAAATGAATAAGGGCGTTTTGGTTAATTATTTTTTTTCTTTGTGTTTCCTTTTTTTTTTTTTTGTGCCCGTATTTATTTGAAATCGTGACGATTTGACAAACACTCGGATCACCAGGCCACGGCTTTGACCCGTTTCAAACTGTTATCAATATTTACTCGGATCAAAGTGCGATCTAGTTGATGCACGCATTACCTACATTACCGAAATGTTTATTTTCTTAAGCTAAGTTTACTCTACTATTAGTTTGTCAATTTAAACAGTATGACATATGACGTACATATCACTAAAATTATTACTACGGTCATTTAAATTCATTACCGCCGATATTATTTATGGGCAAGTATAAAAATGAAAAAAAAATTGATCGGACCCGATCGACTCGACTTGTTCGATTGAGCCTGGACAAATGTCTCTGGAATTGATCGGGCACCCCTATAGCGATTTTCCTGTCCGTTAATCACTCGGCTCCAGCATCATTTAAATCCCCCACGGTTGACAATAGACTTAGTCCCCCTCGCCCCCCGAAAAGTTATCCGAGTGGATATAAAGTATGGTAGGTAGAGTACGTGAGTAGGATGGGGGCACGCAGAGGTCGACGTGAGATCCCCTGTGCCATGTGCCACTTCCGAGCAGAGTCACCCTGGGCGCGTCGACCTGGCGCGTGCCATACGACTAACAATGAATGCCACGGAGATTCGCAGTTGCAGCAATTGTACGAAGGTATATTAAAGCTATAAAAGGTGTGGGGTCGGAGACGCGGGATGAGATAGGGGCGAGAGGGGTTACAGTGACATGCTCTCTGAAAATATCAAGAGTCACCCCTCGGACTGGTGATTTTGTAGTTTGAGAGCAGTCACCAACACCGGTCGTGCGTAGATGACGGTCCAGGACGACGATGGGAACGGGTGACAGAATGGGGATCGCCAATTCTCGCTACGGTGGGGGACTAATCTAGAGATTAGCCACAGGCCTTTTTGTTTCTTATTCATACCTCAATATGTACCTAGAAAAATTCATATTTTTTTTACCTAAAATGATACATTCATACTTATTTATTTATTTATTACTGTGTATTGTAATGTGGATAATGATTGATGATAAATTGTTGTTACTTTTGTCTGAGCAGGGTGCAGTGGAGACGAATCCAGTGTGGAACTAGCTGAAATAAGCAGCGGTGGGGCGAGCACTGAGGGCGGAGGGGGCGATACTAGATCGGCTAAGCAAGAAGAGAGGTGTCCACAGTGTGGCATTCTCTGCCGGAACCTCCACGTTCTTCAACTCCACCTCGAGGACGCCCATAAAACCGCATTCGTCATTGATAAGCACGATCTCAGTGCTCAGTTTTCTCAAGTTGTAAGTTTCAGTTGGTGGTTTCGTTCGCGTTCTCACAGTACTTGGTAATTTATTCCAAATATTACTACTTATATATTTTTTTTTAGTCCTGCAAGGTTTGCAGCAAGACTTTTGCCAACGTCTACCGTCTTCAGAGGCACATGATCAGCCACGACGAGAGCGCAGTACTGCGCAAATTTAAATGCCCCCACTGTGAAAAGGCATTTAAATTTAAACATCATCTCAAAGTAAGTTTTACTTATTTTCCTAAAATTATTGTAATAAAATGATAAAATTTAACGCGTTTATTTATCGGTGGTTTCATTTATTTTTATGTTTATTTTTATAGGAACATCTACGAATCCATAGTGGAGAAAAACCATTTCAATGTAACAACTGCGGTAAACGTTTTTCTCACTCGGGTTCTTACTCGAGTCATATGACGTCAAAGAAGTGCCTGATAGTAAACCTCAAAAAATCACGACAAAGCACAATAAGCAGTATAGAACGTGCTACTAAAAAACCCCAACTACAACAAGGAGGACAGTCATTGCAGTCTCGTGGTCCTCATGAAATCGATATTCATGCTGCCAATAACAATACTTTTTTACCAATACTACCAAAACTCTCACCGTCAGACTACCAAGAGCTACAAAGAGAGAGTACGGGCATTTATGACATGCCTACACTGCTACCTCCAATAGTTAACTTCAGCAGTTTATTTCTTCAATCATCACTCGGTAAAATTCTGAGCCAGTTACAGACTAAAAGATTAGACGAGGTGGCCTCCGAACACTATGAGCCGCATCGCGAGACGCTGAGTCCGTCAACCGCGGATTCGGAAGAGACTGAAGGAACTGAGGGAAAGTATTCGCCGGTACCGAGTGATCCTCAGGGCTTGGACGCAGTGCGTCGTATTCTGGAGACGGTGAATACTTCTGTCACCAAACAGCTACTCGAAGCGAATGTTAGAAAACTTGCAACCTCACCGGAAACGATAAAACGTGAGTGCGATGAAGACTATCAAGATCAGGATAGCGAGATGTCGGGCGAAACAACGCACTATCAAGACTGGCAGACTGGAGATCAGTATGACTCACAGAGCGAAGGTTTAGCAGCGAAGCTTGAAGATGCCAGCCAATCTAGTACGAAAACTCGACGGGGATCAAAGCGAAAAGCCGAAGATAGTCTGGCACCAGAGAGTTCAATAGAGGCCTACTCTGAGGACGATGATGAGTCAAATAAAACTCTTGCTGAGCCTGGAAGAAGAGTAAGAGCCCGATCCCTTATCGACGACGAACAATTGGCCGTCCTCAAGGGCTACTATGCCATCAATCCCCGTCCGAAGAAAGAAGAAATTGACATGATTGCCAACTACATAAATTTTCCAAAACGCGTCGTTCAAGTCTGGTTCCAAAATTCCCGTGCGAGAGATCGCCGGGAACTGAGGATGCCGGCTCTCGTACCTCTAGCGAGTATCGGAAATCACCAGCTTCCACTAGAGCAGCCTTTAGATCTCTCCAAGAAAGAAAATCTCACAATAACTCCTTCAGTTAAAGACAATGATATTATAAACAATAGAAATAATTTATCATCACCACACGAGCCAAAAGATAATAATAAAACAATACAAATGACTGTGCCTCATTCAGAAGTTGATGATCTTGATGAATCACCCTTAGTTATTGATGAAGAGACCACCGATCCGGTTGAAATTAAAAAGGAAGTGTCTTCCAGCGGTGACAATATAGCAAAGGTATATTATTTATTACCAAAAATTTATATTTCTACAGATTTTGTGTGTTTAAAATATTAAATAATTAAAATAAAAATTTTGATACCGCTTAGAGTCAATCAAGGGCCCACGTAAAGTCTGAGCGCGAGAATGATAGGCCTGTGCCAGATGCTCCTCCTTCAACGGAGACCGAACAAGAGGGCGTGTACGTATGCGATCAATGCGATAAGACCTTCTCCAAGCATAGCTCACTTGCTAGACACAAGTACGAACATTCCGGTAAGTCGGCTTATCATTTATAATTTTATCAGACCGCAACAATAACTCCTCATATTTTTATTATTCACTGCTTCATTTTTTTAATTCCCGTATACTAAAAAATTTTTTTTTCTGTAAATTAAACAGGGCAAAGGCCGTACAAATGCGAAGAGTGTCCGCGGGCTTTCAAACACAAGCATCACTTGACGGAACACAAGCGTCTTCATACCGGCGAAAAGCCATTCCAGTGCTCCAAGTGCCTAAAGCGCTTCTCACACTCTGGTTCTTACAGTCAGCACATGAATCACCGGTACTCTTACTGCAAACCATACAGAGAATAGAACGAGGACCATTATCATCATCATCATCATCATCTAACAGCTTATTCAAACTCAAAATTTTCACCGCACACATTCAGACAAGTATGTACTACGAACTTTCCTTCACTCGTGACTTAACATTTAGGTCTCTTTACTGTGATTACTACTACTGGTCACACTAACTACACACCACAATAGATCTATACACAGAGGACTGAGAGTATATATAATATGTGAGAGAGTAGAATGGGTTTATTACTTCCGACTTGGTCTAGGGTCTAGGGTCCAGGGTCCAGGTATACCTACACCTACACCCAAGGGACATAAACAAGAAACGGTAAAACAGGATATTACGAAACATCACACATAATATAACAATCACGGCTACTCATATATATATATATATATATATATATGTATATATATGCGTAAGATGGTGATTTCGTAAACTTATTAAAACGACGGTCTTAATCATTTATTGAGACCTCAGACATCTTTGTCCGCAAATAAAAAAAAAAGTTTAGCCAATAAAAATTGGTTATTAATAAAGTTTAATTAATTAATAATTAATAATAATTACGATGATGCAAATAACCAATGAATGAAACTAAAGTAACGGTACCAAAAAAGCATAATGCAATAATCTATTATATATAAATATATATATAATAATATAATATACATAATATTTTATTATTTTTATTGAAAATAAATGAATGAAAAAAAATATATAAATATTATATATAACATGACAATAATAAGGAAACTAATTAATGTACAAAATTGTTAGCTAAACGTTCACAGAGTTAGTGGGCGATATTATTCGGTGATGATTAACGGGTGACATTAAACTACAATAAAATAGTGACAAAGTTAATAATTGTCAATCTCAAGTTTAAATAAATAGATTTAAAAGTGAAAGCTTATCAGTTTTGATAAGCAAGCTTGGCATTGACGATTTGTCTCTTTTATTTTAAAAAAATTAACAGTCAAAAGTAGGCGACTGTTGAAGGAAACAAAGAAACGAAATTAAAAGTATAAATAAATATAAATATATATATATATTATTATTATTAATAAAAAAATATATATATAAATGAATATATATGTATATTAATATAGCATTTAAGAGGAAGTTTGAATGCGAGAAGTGAAAATAAATATATAAGACTCAATTGTCCAGTAGTTTTTTGGCTATTAACTATTAAAAAATAAATATACGATCATGGAGCTTGAGTACTTGTTCAACGCAATAATATTTTTTTATAATTCAACGTGATTTTTAAACGAGTACGTTTTGTCGTAAAGAAAATATTGCAACTTGTTATTCAGCACACATTCCTACTTACTAAAGGCCTTTTTTTCTCTTTTTTTTACCAATAAACAGTTACGATTATCGTGTTGGTCCACTAATTAAATTATTTACTGGAGGTTTATTTTATTCGGCACCCGTAAGCGGTCTGCTTTTTATAAAGTACCCACGCGTACTTTAAATAACAATAATTATTATTATAATGAGTAATTATTTAAAGGGACGGCCTTGCCCCCGCGTTCGGACTAAAAAAAAGTAATTACTGATTACTATGACATTAAACGTTGATCAAAGGGATACTGTAGGTCGGTGAATGAGAACAATTTTATTCTGTTAAGTACTTACAAAGTTTCCATTAACTTGTTAACTGTCACGTCCATTCATCATTTAGTAATCATTAGCTATTGTATTTTTTTTTTTTTATTTTATTTACACAACATTCCGATCTAATCATCATGCCACGACGCACATTCATTATTTTTAAAAATAAAATATATATACGGTCCAAAAATATAAAATTTTAGGATCTTGTATCTTAACCGATCTGACAGTAGTCCCTGTAATTAAAAAATTTTAAAATATATATACATGATATTAAAATGCTTCCAATACTGTACCATTACAATATTATATTAAATATGACACTTTATATGGTTACATTATTCACTGGACGTATTGAAGAAAAGTAATAATTTAAAAAAAAATAAATATTTGTCCAGCATAAAAGCTCTACGAATGACGATAATAATTATAAATAAATAGATTAGTAATAATTACGTAAGTTAATAATAGTAATAATTAATTAATTAATTGATTGATTAATTAATAATAATATTTGGAGATGTATTTTATAACAGTTTATTCGTCTCTTTTTTTTTATTTACACAACGTACCGCAAGTGATAAGTGATATTGTTATTGATAATGATAATTAATATACGTGAGATTTCCGGTTGGGGAATTTTACTTTGAAAAAAAAGGAAAAAAATGAAAAAAAAACCAAAAATATTAAAAATATAAAAAAAAACAATAAATAATTATAAATAAGATTTATTAATAGTAATTACGCTGATAAAAAAAAATACAATTGTACTTCTTCATTGTAGAAGCTTCGGTTATCCGCGACAGGCATCGTGTTCATGTTCGTGTAAAAAAACTATTTAAAAAAAAAAAAAATGAAAAAAAAAACATTGAAAGCATTTTAAAATGCTTGTAATACTCATTTATTATAGTGTTAACAATTAAGAAATATATTTTTATATAATTATAATATTATATATATATATAAATATAAATGTATATGATAATGAATTATATATTTAAAGTAAACTCGGATCGTCCGGTCGCCAAAAAATAATAAACAAAATATTTGATAAACTGATGTATAAATGTGTTAACTAGTTAACTCAATGCTCGACTAAAAAGCATTTTATTATTTTAATTATTTATTTTAATCTGTAATTCTTTACGTTCCAGATGCATTTTTTTAATCCATCATTTATACATTCATTTTATTATTTTTTTTGCTAGTAATTAAAATTTAAAAATATACAATGCAATAAATAATAATAATAATTATAATGTTAGTAAACGATAACGACGAATTTAAAACAAAATATATGAGACAATAAATAATAAATCGAGCAGCGAGACAACAAAAGTGACTTTGGTACTTTAATAATTGTCAGGGAAAACTGATGATAATTTAAACGTTTATAAATAATTGTATTAGCAATGCGATAACTATGATAATAATTAAAACGTAATTAATGGAAATGTTTTTGACAGATTATTTAAATAATGATAATAATAACAAATCATTTTTATTATTGTTAAAGCAACGATTTAAAAAAAAAAAGCACCATACGATGCCTTCCGTGAACGACCGAGCTTGCCTAGTTGCCAAAATATTTATAAAAAAACCGTTTGTTTAAATTATGAGGGCAATTATTTTGATATATATTATTGTAATGATAATAATTATATATATTAATGATAAATAGCAAGATATTACTGATAAATAAAATGCCAAATGATAAAATAAATTGACTTAATTGCCGTCATACATTTGAATATTCCGCGGTTTAAATAATGGTGGTTATGCAATTGAGCTTTCCATGACTAATTATTGATAAGAATTTACAGAATTAACGATTGCAAAGAAATACATTTTTTTTGTATATAATATATTTAAAAAAAATAAATAAATACTCAAAATACGACAGACAATAATATACCGCTGTTTCATATTAGAAAAAAAACTAGTGTCTTAGGTGATTTAAAAAATCGAAAAATAAATAAACAACATTTAAGTATACACTGTAGAGGTAAAATGGTCATATAAGAATTTAATTGACAAAATATAAATTGGTATATATATTATATACATTAATGGAAGAATGAATGAAAATAATTGCCGTGGATTTAAAATAGTGTGAATTTATTATTATTATTTTATTATATATTATAGTTATATTATTATTATTAAAAAAAATCTATATGTATAATAAATTTTAAGCTGGCGAAATGTAAATCGTACTGCGTAAAAAAGTCTACTAAATAACTACGGTACGGTAAAAAAATAAAAGTAATAACGGCTAGCCATGTAGTGTCGGCAGTCCCAATTAAATGGAACGAAAAATTAATAATTAAAATATTACGTACGTGCAATTTTATTGAAATTATTTAAATGGTTAATATATATCCATATTAATTTTTTAATTATTATTTATATTTTTATTTTGTGCATTAAGGGTTTTCTCAGGCAGTGCCACCCCTTTTTAAAAATATTCAATGACTTTCGACTGTCAAAACTGTATTCAAATTTTAGTAATTAATTTTAAAAAAATAATTAGAACCTTAATTGAAAAAAGGACAATTTCGCCCAGATATAGAATTTTAAAAAAATTGCAGCTGATTTCGCCTATAAAATTTAAAAATTCGAATTAGAAAATTGACATGAAGATTTTACTGAAATTTATTTTCTAAATTACGTTCAACTCCCAATCGATATCAATTGTTAGTAATTTTTTTAAAAATCTATACCTCGGCGAAATTACTACGCTGTCCTTTTTTCAAAAGATCCTGAAGTTAACAGACAATTAGTAATTTTCGGATTTTTTTTTCAACAAATCAATTATAAAAAAAAAAAAAAAAACTAAAAATATACACGTGTAGAAAATTTTAAAAACTACAGGTGCAATTTTTTCAAATATTTTTTTGTTTAAAAAAAGTCAAAAAATGATTAGACGTCGGCTAACCAGCGTCATTTTTTCAATTAAAGTTTCAATTTTTTTTCAATCAATCGATGAAATTTCGATAATTAAAAGTCATTGAAAATTTTTAAAAAGGGGGTGGGGGACAGTTTGAGAATTTCCTCAAGTCAAGAGAACAATAGTCTCTTTTTAACTTTTGAATTTTAAAAACAATGTTATTTTTTTTTAATTTTATTTTATTTTATTTAAATAATTATTGTTTTATAAGTTTTAAAATTAGCGAACAACGGAATTGGTGGGTGCTGTTCACACTATGTCGCTAACATTATAGTCCTTATGATAAAGTAATACCGGATTACATTGTGTTGTAATCGGTGATTGTTAAACAGAGCAATTTGACGATTAAAGAAGAGATGATAATAATGATATTTGATTTAAATAATAATTAAATAATTGAGGAATAATAATTATATTGTATTGTGACAATGTTCCATCCAATAAATAAATAAATAATTGAAATAAAATATAATACAGTTAGGCCGACTATTCCGCCAGTTCGTGCCTTTTTTCTGCAGGGAGTGTGCGCTCTTTTTCGAGTCCGATGATGATTCTGTGTAACACTTGAGTGAGTGGACAAATGCAGGACCTGATACACCAATACATGTATCTTCATATTATATATATATTGATCCTGCTAAAATATTACAGAATATTATATATGAGTGTGAGAGAAAGAAGAGCGATTGTGCGAGAGGTAAATAGATAAGTAAGAGTGTGTAAGATCTAAGCGCACTTGTATATAAATTTATAAATTTTTATTTATTTACTGTTTTAAAAATTTACAAGTGAACGTACACTGAACTCGATAAAATAAAATAAAATAAAATTAATATAAATAAATAAAATATTTATTATTTATGGCAAATGTCAAGTGCGCTTAGATCGTAATTTTGCGTTGATAAAAGAGAGTAAGAGATTAGTGAGGGTTTAGATGCTGCAAAAGAAATAAAAGTGCAAGTAGTTTGATTTTAATTTAGCATGAGCGATTTCTTGTCGTTCGAGGTATTTTTCCATAAATTTTATGCGGCCACATCTATAAGAAAAAAAAAAAATAAAATATTTAAAATAACGAACAAAAAATGTAATGAAAGAAAATGGATCTTATTGTAGTATCCATAAATATTTTTATCGATTTAATTGTATCCTGTATATTTTCCATTCCACGTCTATATGATTTTTTAAAAAAATTCACGCCGTGAATCGACTTTAGTTTTTAATCATTTTATATACATATACGTTGTACATTACACTTTTAATGTCAATGCATTTTTTTCTTTATGTTTTATTTTTTATTATTATTATTATTAATATTATTATTATCGTTTATATTATTATTATAAATGAATAAATATATATAATTATTATTATATATGTAATTTACTTCCGTTGGATTAATACTTTGGTATATACAAGTGTCATTCTGTCAAATAAAGATGAATGATTTCTGATAATAAATGTCTTTATTTATTTCTTAAATTATAATTTTTAAATTTCCATTCCCCTTAAATCCTCCCGCCAAATTTATAAAATTATAAAAAACATTATCAATTTACAGCAAAACAACGAGCTCAGTGTCGGGGTACTTGGGCAATTGTAAGTCATATTCTTCCTCCAGTTTTTTTGGGACAAATCTACCCCCCAGGTAGTGGAACTTCCCCTTAAAATATTTAGCGCAGATTTTCGGAGCCGTGAGTGAGATCAAAGTCTCCGGATTGATCCCTCCGTCTGGTGGTCCATTTTCGACGTCCCAACCCGAAGGAATGTCGATGCTGCAAATATTGCCTGCAGTTTTCAATAAATCAACGATAGAAACAAATTCCTCTCTGACTGGCGGCTTGAAACTGAATCCAAACAACGCATCGACAATAACTCGATACTCTTTTGTGTCTTTTATAGCCGCAGTATCATCCAGTATACGAATATCATTTTCTCTGCACTGATGCAGTAGATTTTCATACAATTTATTAGTAGTTTTCTTGGGATAATATACTTCAGGACTGTATCCAAATAGTTTTAAATGTCTGGCACACACGAGACCATCTCCACCATTATTACCAGGACCACAACATACTAAAACATAATCATTTTTATTACCAGCCAATGGATACGTCTTGGCAACAGCTATTGCGCAACTTTGACCCGCCAGTTCCATCAATTGATCAACGCTAAATTTGTACTTGTCAAATAAATCTTTATCAACATTTATCGCTTCTGTTTGCTTCAAGTATTTAACCATCTTGCTGTTGTTATTATTCTTACAACCAGTACCGCTGATAAATTTCTTCAAAATATGACAGTTCCAATACCCAGCTCCAACGCGTCTTGATAAATTCCTCAACATTTATCAATAATTGCACCTATAAATTAAAAAAAACAACAATTACTACTAAGAAAAGTCAATAAATATACAAATATCGATACTGCCATTCTGATATGTCGTATCCCATATTTCGGAAATTTTTTAAGAGACAATAAAAACGTTTCACGGTAAGAGTGTGAATATAGCAGACAAGAAAATTTATAAATTTGAAATTAACAAATAAATTGATTACAATAATAAAATTTTGAAAAATGCGCGTACTGAGTTTTCAATTATCTAAATACGCATTTTTAAATTTTTACTCTAATTACATTTTATTCATTTATTTTAAAATTTGAAAAAATTGCCATTTGTCAGAAACATTCACAATGAATGTGAATGTAGCAGACATCAGACAGATTTAAAATTATAAATAAATAGAGTAAATAATTAATAAAATAATATTTAAAAAAAGTGCGCATTTAAAAAATTTAAAAATCAATAAGTGCTTTTTTTATAAATGTTATTCTTTTATTTACTCTAGTTATTTATAATTTTAAATTTGTCTGATGTCTGCTACTTTCAGACTCATTTCACGGTCGCAAAATAAAAATTATTTGTAAAATGTTTACATTGGTATAACCTACAAATTTACTTTAATGTTTTTCATAAAATACAGGCATTTGTAGTAAATAAATAATTTTGAATTATATGCTATAAAAAAAGTAAAAAATTATGCATAATTATCTTTTTACTCATGTCGTTAATTGCTTTCTTAAAATTAAAAATATTAAGCGGAATTATACCTATGTGGGATACGAAGTATTAGAATATTTATTCAAAAATATTAAATAAACAATTTGATGAGTGCGAATGTAGCAGACATCAAATTTAAAATTATAAATAGAGTAAATTTAAAAAATATTTATAAAAAGTGCACGTATTAATTTTCAAATTTTTTAAACGCGCATTTTTTTTAAATTTTATTTTATTAATTATTCTCTATTTATGAGTAATTTTAAATTTGTCTGATGTCTGCTACTCAGTCATACAATTTGACTTTCAAAATTTTGACATAAGCTGCGCATTGTTATATTCCATTTTTCAAAAAAAGTGCAAATGTCAAATTTTGTGAGAACGTCAGTATCGATATTTAAATAATAAATCTTACCTTATTTTTGTCCGCTTATCGATTGAAAGTAATTTCAAACGTGCGGCTGTTTTGAAAACTCCCGCCAGATGTCATGAGCCATCAGTAAAAAGAATTTATTTCTTTATTTTCATTGGCCAGACGTCATCTTTTTTTAATCTTCTCAACAAGATTCGTTGAGACCAATAACAAAGCACATATTTTATCTAAAAGATAATTATTTATCAATATCATATTTATAAGTTTGCTAAATTTATCATATAACCAATGAAATAATTGCATCGACTAACCTGTTCGCCTACTTGGATTCGATGATGTTTATAAATATGCGAATCTGACATTTTACTCACGTATTATTTAATTTATTCACTTGATATATTACCGTAAATAGAAAATATGAATAAATAATTATAAATACATCCATAGATATATTGAAGTTATCAACTGCGTGATGCAACGTAAAATAATATTTTAATTGTTAAATATTTACTCTAATTATTAAATTTAAGTGAATGTTTACTTAATAATTATTTAAAGTAGTCAGAAAAAAAGAACAAGAGTAAATAAAAAAAAAAATGACAAGTGGCCAAAGTGGGCATGATCATTCGTTTACAATACGTCAAGAAATTCAACGTTTCGAAAGTGTTCATCCGTCTATTTATGCTATTTACGATTTAATTGATCTTATTTCTGACACACAAATTGCCAAGCAGATAAGAGAACATGTTGTAGCTATTGAAGGTATTTATTTAAGACATTACTGAGTATTGCAAACCATCTGTTGTAAGTTCAAGTGATATGACAGCTCACTTAGTTCATTATTTTTTAAATTTATTTTTTAAATAATTTTTAATCTCAGGAATTTGAACGAGATTGAATCAAAAAATTAAATCATTAATTATTTGAACGTTTCGTCAATTACATTTTGACTTCATCAGCAAAATTCAATAGAAATTTTTTATGTCTAAATATCACATAAGTTTAAATAACAAAATTTGATATTATTCATCAAGTAACAGGAATCCATTTAATTAATAATTTATTTTTTAAATTTTCAGATTCTTTTGTCAATAGTCATGAATGGACACTGGCTAGAGATGTACCAGAGCTACATCTGGGAATTATTGGATCATGTGATTCAGGTAAATCGGCACTGGTACATCGCTATTTGACAGGATCATTTATGCATGAGGAATCCCCAGAAGGCGGTAGATTTAAAAAAGAAATTTTTATTAATGATCAAAGTTATTTATTATTGATTAGAGATGAAGGCGGTGTCCCTGAATCACAGGTAATTTTTTTTTTAATTATAAATTAATTGTTTGGTTGCATGACAAGTAATTGTGCCATCAAAGTTGGCGGACATCCGACAGTTTAAAAATTTTAAAACAAAAAATTTTTTTTATTTTATCAATTTAATTAATTAATTTTTTTTTATGTAATTTAAAAATTGTCTTATGTCTGGTACATTTACATACTAAGTAATTATAATAATAAATATTGTTGTTATATAATTACAGTTCTCGTCATGGATCGATGCTGTTTTATTGGTGTTTAGTTTAGAAAGCGAAGAGAGTTTTTCGATTCTTTGTAATTATTATAATAAAATGTGTTCATTTCGTAATATGACAGATGTACCAAAAATTTTAGTCGGAGTACAAGGTAATTATTTATTCATTATTTATCTAGGTGGCCTTGGAATTAATGTCCCAGACAGAAATATTTCAAATATAAAGAACTAGGTGATAGAATTTAAATTAGTAGCAGCTGAAACTTTGCTGGGATAGGTTACGGCCCGCCTCAGTCACTGTCGGTCTGTAATTGACGCTCACAAGTGTTTTGGTTCCGTACTAGTAGAGTCTAAGACAGAGTACGTCGACATCAGCCTGACTGATGAGTCTGTTAATGAACTTGACGGTTGATAAAAAAATTTAATGGGAATATTTCTGCTGGGGACATTATCTGGGACGTAAACCTGTGCCAGGATTTACTTGATATTTAAAAAATCTAATTAATTACTTGTAGATTCGATCAACGATACAAATCCCCGTGTGATTAAGGACGTGAGGCCACGTAAGTTAGCATGTGAGTTACGGTGTCCTTATTACGAAACCTGTGCCATTTATGGATTAAACGTAGAGCGTGTATTTCAAGATGTTTGTCAGAAAATAATAGTTAAAATGTCTGATAAATCTCAGTTGTCGCAGCGATGTAATGGTAGCCAGAGTTCTAGTGATAATTTACAACAACAAGAACCAAGATACTCAATACCTGTGATTACTAAAACCGTAATACCGTCAGCTAAAGATTCAGATACGAGCAGTCCCTCGAAAATTAGTGTTACGACAGATAAAGCCGAAGAATTTATACGACCGAGCCAAGATAATGTGACGCAGTGCGATCCAGTTATAACGAATGATACTAGTTTTCAGTATATACAGACCCCTCACCCGGAGTTCCGTAGCTCTATTTTAACGCCGACGACAATCAGAAAGTTTCGTAGGAAATCAAATATTTTTACGCCGTCTAAGAAAGAAAAGTACAACATGGAGGAGATGGGAGTTGGCAGAGAGATACCCGTCAAGCAGGGATACCTTTTTAAGCGCAGCAGCAAGTCCTTGAAGGAGCGTAAAAAAAAGTATGTGACTCTACTGGAAGACGGGAGACTGACTTACCACCCAAGTCTTCATGACTACATGAATGACATCAACGGCAAAGTAATTCTTCTCCAGTATGTCACAGTTAAAGTACCTGGTAAAACACCAAAAGGCTCAAAAGCAACCGCCACTCAAGATGACAGCTTCGAGTTCGCAATAATATCACTGGAGAACAAGACATGGAACTTCGAAGCGAGCAACGCCGAGGACCGCGACAGCTGGATCACTGCTATCGAACTCCAGATATTATCAAGCTTGCAGAACAGCGACGCTGATAAGAAAAACGAAACCGAAGCCTTCAAAATGCACTGCATAAAAAATAAAGTGTCTGGTAATGATGCATGCGCTGACTGCAGTGCCCCGAATCCCGACTGGGCGAGTCTCAATCTCGGAATTTTGGTTTGCATCGAGTGCTCAGGTATACACAGGAATTTAGGCTCACATATATCGAAAATACGTTCGCTAGATCTTGACGACTGGTCTGCTGGACAGTTGAGTGTCATGCTAGCACTAGGTAACGATATTGCCAACGGAGTTTGGGAGTATTGTCTCAACAGCAAGTTGAAGCCCAACTCAGATTCTCCTCGTGAAGCTAAAGAGCAGTGGATTCGTTGGAAGTATGAAGACAAGGCTTTTTTACCACCTGCTAATCCAAATATTTCAATTGGAAAATTGCTCATCGATTCTGTTTGCCGGTAAGTCCACTGCTTATTTTAATTAATTATTTAAACTTACGGTAAAAGACCCAGTACCTGATCAGGGAACTAGTACTCGATCACTTCATGTATTTGTTCATCTATATTTAGTAAAATTTACTAAAATAAATACATGAGTGATCGGATCCTAGTTCCCTGACCAGGTACTGGGTCTCTTGTCTTGATTTAATTTAAATTAAAATTTTATTTTAAAGAGGTGATATGAGGGCTTTCACTCTCTGCTTGGCAAGATGTACATACGAAGATATAAATATGTCAGTCAGTAATGAAGATTTGAGAACGCCTTTACATCTAGCTTGCGCTACGGGAAACTTGGCCATGGCTCAATTATTAATATGGGTAAATATTAACACTAAATATGCCTAATAATGATGATGATTTACAGTGTCTGTGACAATTCAAAAACAGCTTAATCAAATATTTGTTCTACAATTACAGCACAAGGCGAATCCCCAAAATCTTGATCACGAAGGCCGTACCTGTATGTCGTACGTCAGAGCATTAGAGAGAACCCTCGACAACACGTCGGATTCAATTGAAATGCAGAAACTTTTAGAAGTATTAGAGCAGGCAAGTATATCTAGTATGGACGACACTGAAACGACCCAGTATTAAGACACACACTTGTTTGTTTAGTTTAGTGACTGATAACAAACTTAATATATTTGTTTATTAAGTCGTTTATCTTTTACCGTTGGTACTTATTTTATTTTTATAATTTTATTCCACCGACTTGTTTTATTGAAGATAAAAAAATGTTTTTAGCTCATATAATATATATAAGTATTTGTAGATTTTATTAACTGAAATTTTATTGTAACTAAATGAATTTTAATTTTCTTTTAACTTTTATTTTTTATCAATATTTTATGTTTTTAAATCTATTCATATAAAATATACATATGTATGTATGTATTTATTTATTTATGTATGTCGGCTATTTTATACTGAATGTTTTAATTAACATTAGTTATTTAATTAATTAATTTAAAAAAATTAATACGTCACAGGAAAGTAACGGTAACATCACAACTCGGTAATAGAAAAGAAAAAAAAAATTATTTAGATGAAATATAATCGAGTGTAATTTTTGTCAATGACTGAGAAGTACAAAGCACTCCATAAATCTAGTTAATATTATATTTATATATTGAAATGTACGTATTCAAATATGCTTTTACAGTTCACATGTTATTTGAATATAATTGTATTGTCTCGTAAACTATGTCTTTATTTTTTATTCTAATACAAAAATGCTCTTTTCATTTCGTTGTCAGTTTCGGCATCATCTTCTGCAACAAAAATTACAAAGTATGACACTGATGATAATTTTCGGATTTTTTTTTTTAAACAAATTAATGACAGAAAAAAAATCTGAAAAACGGTTGACCCTGAAGAAAAAAGTCTTTCGGATAAACGCTAGCACATAAAAGTTAAAGAAGAAGATTTTTCTAGGATTCAGAGAAGTCTCTAGGAAAATTGCTAGCCCATAGAAGTGAAGGGAACAAATTTTTTTCCCAAGTAACGAGCCCTGACTCTAGAAAAACTGGCCCTAAAATATGATACTGAAGTTAGCCGACGTCTAATAATTTTTGGACTTTTTTTTAGACGGTAAATTATAAAAAAAAATTCCACTTGTAGTCTTTGAAATTTTTTACATGTGCATATTTTTAATTTTTTTTTTTCTTCAAATTTAATTGTCAAAAAGAAAAACCTAAAAATTTTCAATTGTCTTCTAACTTCAGGATCATCTCTAAAGTGTCTAAAAACAGTACCTCTGCCATACTCATATTTTTGCTCACTAATAATTAAGTTGTAAAAAATACTTACTGCAAAAAGGGTAAGTTCCGGTCGTCTCTAAAGCAAAATTCCCGCGTGCTGGTAACCGCGGAGCGCTTAAACCCATCAAAGAGCATGAATTGGCATCGCACTTGTCTTCAAGGACGAAATCTGTCCATCGTAAGCTTGCTGTCGTCGCGTTGTAACGGTACGCCCACATGTAACACGGCTCTTTTATAGCTGCGGCCATGTAACGCGGGGCCCTTGTGTGACTGCAAGTCACCAGATTGTACAAAATAGTTATTGTCACTTTTGGAATCTGATAGAAAGATTTGTAAGGGAAAGATTCGCCGTCTAGCAGACAGTTTGGCTGCCACTTGCCTCCGTTGACAAAGTAGTCAACGTCGCCGACTCCTGATGTCATTCCTAGACCAAGAAACGGTAAAAATGGTTTCCCGTCAGTGTGCACCACGTCCACAAAATCGGCGTCCGTGTTGTCAAGCCGCACCTCCGGGTTCCTGCCCTGGAATCCCGGCTGCGCTGGGTCCAAAGCCGTGATACGATGGATTTTTGGATCCGTGAAATTTTTTCCGACGTATCCCATTATATGCGAGCCGAGACTGTGACCCAGTAGATGGACATTTTGAACATCCAGGGAATAATTGTCTTGTAAATAATGAATTACTCTGAAAATTTATCCACCACAATCATTGGTATCAATGAAAAAATTTTTTTTAAGTCATTTATTATTAAAGACCTTCGAATTTCGGCGGCTACTGTCCGAGTATTAGCGGCAGCTGTGAAATAAAATCCCGAGGACCCTTGTGCCCAATCTACTGCAAATACGTTACCATCTGTCTGTCAAAATAAAGTAATTCATTTTTTATCCACAATCTTCATAATCTGTATTGATATGAATAGATTATAATACCATAAATAATAATGCTTCCGTTAAATTTTTAAACCAAGCGGTATTAGAATCACTTGAATATCCATGAGTAATAAAATACATGGGCTTCTGAGGATCAAATTCTGGATTCATTTCAATCGACGGCCAAGTTTGGACAAAACTTTTATTTACGGCTCTGCAATTAATTTATTTTAAAACGACAATTACTTTAAATAGTCACTGGTCGTATTAATCTCTGGTGTCCCTACTGGGTTCCACTGAGACCTAGACTGGGATAACGTAAACGTTTCTTACAGTTTTTGAGACAAAGTACTAGATCTACTAATAAAATATAACAATATTTTAATATAAATTATAAATAAAGACACTAATCGTTAGTAATATTAAAATTTTCTCAAAAATATTCTACTTTTAGCACAAATTTTTATATAAATTTAATATGCCAACTTTCCCGCGAAATTTTCATCAAATCTCGAGCAAGTCAATTAAAATTAAATGAAAAAAATTGGGAGTTAATTCAGAGAGATTACGGATTTTATTTAAATTCGAATTTACTCCGGTCCAGAATTTTGATTTTAAAAATTAACTTCTTTTCGAAGTGAATTTTACTCCGAAGAGATCAAAGAAATAAACAGTCATCGGCTCTGCATTTACTCCGAATTCTCTCTGCAATTTTTTTACAGTATACTTTTATTACAGATCATGACTTCGATTGCTACTGGGGCTTTTTTTTTATCACGCAGTCATTTAAATAAATATATGATTCATAAATTTGAAATATAGACTGACCGATTGGAGAAAAAAAATTTAGTGTCGACTTCTTCTCTGGATTTCGGAAGAGGGTAAGGACGAAATAAAGTGAACCATGGGTACTCATTATCAAAGCAGCCCAACTCTTCATAACAAACTTGATCAGCAATCACTACACATTAATTATTAATAATTAATTACTTTATATTTTTTTTTCTAGTAAGTATTTAAATATTTGACTTACCGGATACCGTCCCAATTAATAAACACAGCAGTATTTTATAACTCATAACGTATATTTTTTTTTACGCTGAATAAATAGTATTTACAATGATATAGAAGAGAAATATGATGGGCCGACTGAGCGAATAAGAGAATTAATGAAAAGCTTGAAAAATAGATCACTGAATTAAATCAACAGCAAACATTTAATCAGGTGAGCACGAAGAATTGACAAAAGGTCGACGTTTAAAATGAGCTAGTGATTGATAATATATTCATAAATTATTCTCATTATCTTTAATATAATACTTGCGCGGTACACATTTCAATAGCAACAGACATCAGATTCAATGTTAAACTCGATTTAAAATTTTCCGCTGACACATATAATCACTTACATAAATTTAATTATAATATTTAAGTAATAAAACATAAACTTTTATTATTTAACTTTTTATAAAAGTACAAAAATTTTATAAATATGAGGTATTTAATTTTAATAATGACTGACTTTTATTAATTACTTGAGTAATTAATTTTTTAGCCAAATCGCATGTAACGTATTTCTGCACTAGTAACGTAATACGTGTCTCCTAATTCCATTTGACCCTTTTCAAGTTCACCTACAAAATAAAATAAGTAATAAAAGTATTAGGCTTCGAACGTCACGTTTCTTTAGACCCCCCCACCCCTCCCCCATAAGTGTAAATATTTTATGAACGTCCCCTTATTGTTACCTGGTACATAAATATTTGGTGGAAACATTGGAATACGGCTGTAGCAATTAATTGTCGTCCATTTTTCATTTTTATTTTCGCTCGTCAGTGAACTCATCCATGAAAAAGGTTCTCTGGATAAATAATTATCAATTAGTGATATCATAATTTAAATTAGTAATTATATACACGTACTTAGTAGTAATTTCTGAAATAATTTGCATCGGTGCTGGCATACTGATGGTGTAGACATTTGGCTTCTCTAAATATGAGAATTTGAGCGGTGAATTAGGGCCGCTGTACTTTTTAAAAATAGTTTCGAAAATAGAATGAGAGACTTCGCAGCGGCAATCAATTTGACTCTGGATCAGTTGAAGAAATTCTAAACTTATGTGAACTTGAGCCAATGCCTTTAATTTATTACTGTAATTAATATTTAATACTTAATTATTTTAGAAAAATTTAATTATCACAGCCGGCTTTGATTAGAAATTTTTAAAGCCTACCGATAGTTATCGAGTTTGAATTCATCACTCGACACATTAGTTATCAATTTCTGGAGATCAGACATCTCGAGCAGGCTCATATTTGATAGCAAATATAAATAATCTCGACTGATCTTCTCTATTCCCATGTCAATTACCAACTCCAATGATATCGAACCCGCATGCAGAGAAAACTTTTTATGTTCACTGTCCAGTTCTGAGACCATTCCCGCGAATCTCGTGTCCTCCGTGCTATTGAACTAAAATATTAACAAGAAATTTACTGACCCAACTCCCAATAAAAAAATAAGTAAATACTAAATATTTACTTGAGGTTTGAAATTTTTTTCAACCATCGCTTCAAAAATTGCGTAGACACAATCAGTTATCAGGACGTAATTATCAGCTGCTCTAATAATCTGCCAGAACTTATCAGTAAAATCAAGATTGTCTCTTCTAGGAAGTTCTTCAATGAACTCAATCAGTTTTGTTCTTCTGTCATTGTCTTCAGAAACTTGTATGCCTTCAGTGTTCTCGTCGCTCTCAAAAGGATCATCTCCACTCAGTAGTCTTTTTAATTGACGCATGACGACATCATCGCTCTATTTTAAATTAAAAAATTTATCAGTCGCATATATAATTATATGAGAAATATAAATTACCTGTTTGTAAGAATTATCGAAATCTTTTGGGAAAATTAACGGCTTGACGCTGTACCGTGAACTTAAATGTTTTTCATGATACTTTTGAACCATTGTTAAATATTTATCTAGCAGCACTATCTGGTCCCATAGATCACACAGCGGACTTGCTCTTGAACCGCTTATTATTTCTGCGACCTGGTAAAATATCATTCTTCATAAAATAATTAAAAATGATAAATAATTATCTGATAAAAATAATTATAGCAGCGTACAAGTTTATTAGACAAGGCAGTTGGTGGCGGTAAAAATGTCAAACTATCCCAAGTGGCTTCAACTTTCAAGTATCCTTTAAATTCATCAGTAGACTGCTCCCTTGTATCAATCATTTCATAACTAGTTCCACATAATTCGTAAGTGCTGGTGATTTTAATGTCAACATCAAGTGAAGACGAACCCACCAGATCAAAGTGCTGTCTCATAAGATCAGAAAATCCGTTCTGAATGTGATTGAGTGACGTCATTGCTGGCAAACTGACATCAATTGGAATAAAATACTTGTCACTGAATACGGTACCAATTAATACACCTCTTTCTTCATCATTTTCTTTAGGATCACATAAAGAAAATACTGGAAGTGTCCATGTATCAGCACTCAGTTTTTCCTGAGCGACATTAATCAATTCCCTATGAATAATTAATTAAATAAATAAGTTTTGACTAAAATAAATATTTTAATTAAATAAAATAAATTATGTTTACGCTGCAGTACGTCTGTCAAGAGGAATGTGTTTTTCTTCATCTCTAAACCAATTTTTTTTAGTCGGCGCTATCGTTACATTGAAGCTGTCGTCGCCAAATGAGTGCGACAAAGGAGAACCTGTGGTATCCATTGCTACAAATATTAATTATTTATATTACTCTACTCCAATTATTGAATCAGAGAGATCAAGATCCTTCGGAGCTCAAATTGAAATACTAATAAATTATGATCCCGAAGTTGGCAGACAATTAAAAATTTTCGATTTTTTTTCAACAATTAAATTTGAAGAAGAAACAAAACTAAAAAAACCCACATGTAAAAAATTTAAAAGACTATAAGTGAAATTTTTTTTTTGTATTTTATAGTTTTTTAAAAAATCGAAAAATTATTAGACGTCTAATTTCAGAATCATAATAAATTTAATTACCCAATGAATCGTTGATATTATTTTCATCTTTTATTATTTCTTTCAGGTCTTGGGGTTTCTGTAATTCAAATAAAAATTGAATGTGATAATAAGAATAATAAAATTAATTAAAAATTGATAACTTACAACGTAACAAAATAAAACACATTCAGCATTAGGACCAAGTTGTGGAAAAAGACGATTTACATATGACAGCCGTGTTTTTATGGCTTTAAATTCAGTACCTTGGACAATTTTTCTCATTTGCTCCATATCATTTATTTTTTCCACTTTATTCATTTTTGAAAAATACTAATAAATTTAAAAATCTAATTGTTTATATATTTTGCTCACTTGTCCGTTAACAATGTGCGAGTTTCTGCTAACAGTCGCTGAGAACTCGCACTGCGCGGCGCGCGAACACTGGCGCCATTTGAATTCACGCGGTAAACTGACGCACTACTGCCAGTGCTGCCAGAACGTGGGATATTTCTACCCCTTCCAGAGCGCCTCGCGCGCGGTGCCCACACGCAAATTTGTCTATCGGTGTGTCGGGAAACCGAATGGAGCCGAGAGAAACCGAGCGCTGTAGACAAGCGGAGGAGAAATGGTACTCCCACCATGCGTCATTTCGTACCCGCTCAGAGTTGCGTGTTCAAATCCGCACGCGAATTTGATTTTTTTTTTTTTCATTATTTTTTAACGCAATTAATTTTTAAATATTTATCTGTTCAAATATTTTAATTAATTGATAATTAAAAATTTTTTGACAAATTTCAATGGCTGTAAAACAGATAAATAAATATTAAAACATAATCCTCTCATTGCACTTTTATTTAATGATAAATTTTAGATTATTAATTTTAATTTTAATAAATAATTATTATTAAAAGCTATTTATTATTAATATTAGTGATTATTTTTAATTGTTACTTAAGGTTCAAATACGATTTTTATACAAGATGTTACACTCGATTGGTTTCAAGAGCTTCAAATCGTGTGTTCGCAACCACGACGAAGCAAATTTTTTTTTTTTTTTTTTCTAATTAATAATTAATTAATTTCTAATTATCTTTAACTAATTTTTACAAAAAATGCATAATTCCGGATATTCAGAGAAAAAATATGTATGGTATTTCTCTAGGATAGAAATCACATAGAAATCCCATAGAAATACCATACATATTTTTTCTCTGAATATCCGATGTATAGTATTTCTCTGGAATAGAAATCACATAGAAATCCCATAGAAATACCATACATATTTTTTCTCTGAATATTCGATGTATAGTATTTCTCTGGAATAGAAATCACATAGAAATCCCATAGAAATACCATACATATTTTTTCTCTGAATATCCGATGTATAGTATTTCTCTGGAATAGAAATCACATAGAAATCCCATAGAAATACCATACATATTTTTTCTCTGAATATCCGATGTATAGTATTTCTCTGGAATAGAAATCACATAGAAATCCCATAGAAATACCATACATATTTTTTCTCTGAATATCCGATGTATAGTATTTCTCTGGAATAGAAATCACATAGAAATCCCATAGAAATACCATACATATTTTTTCTCTGAATATCCGATGTATAGTATTTCTCTGGAATAGAAATCACATAGAAATCCCATAGAAATACCATACATATTTTTTCTCTGAATATTCGATGTATAGTATTTCTCTGGAATAGAAATCACATAGAAATCCCATAGAAATACCATACATATTTTTTTCTGAATATCCGATGTATAGTATTTCTCTGGAATAGAAATCACATAGAAATCCCATAGAAATACCATACATATTTTTTCTCTGAATATCCGATGTATAGTATTTCTCTGGAATAGAAATCACATAGAAATCCCATAGAAATACCATACATATTTTTTCTCTGAATATCCGATGTATAGTATTTCTCTGGAATAGAAATCACATAGAAATCCCATAGAAATACCATACATATTTTTTCTCTGAATATCCGATGTATAGTATTTCTCTGGAATAGAAATCACATAGAAATCCCATAGAAATACCATACATATTTTTTCTCTGAATATTCGATGTATAGTATTTCTCTGGAATAGAAATCACATAGAAATCCCATAGAAATACCATACATATTTTTTTCTGAATATCCGATGTATAGTATTTCTCTGGAATAGAAATCACATAGAAATCCCATAGAAATACCATACATATTTTTTCTCTGAATATCCGATGTATAGTATTTCTCTGGAATAGAAATCACATAGAAATCCCATAGAAATACCATACATATTTTTTCTCTGAATATCCGATGTATAGTATTTCTCTGGAATAGAAATCACATAGAAATCCCATAGAAATACCATACATATTTTTTCTCTGAATATCCGATGTATAGTATTTCTCTGGAATAGAAATCACATAGAAATCCCATAGAAATACCATACATATTTTTTCTCTGAATATCCGATGTATAGTATTTCTCTGGAATAGAAATCACATAGAAATCCCATAGAAATACCATACATATTTTTTCTCTGAATATCCGATGTATAGTATTTCTCTGGAATAGAAATCACATAGAAATCCCATAGAAATACCATACATATTTTTTCTCTGAATATCCGATGTATAGTATTTCTCTGGAATAGAAATCACATAGAAATCCCATAGAAATACCATACATATTTTTTCTCTGAATATTCGATGTATAGTATTTCTCTGGAATAGAAATCACATAGAAATCCCATAGAAATACCATACATATTTTTTCTCTGAATATCCGATGTATAGTATTTCTCTGGAATAGAAATCACATAGAAATCCCATAGAAATACCATACATATTTTTTCTCTGAATATCCGATGTATAGTATTTCTCTGGAATAGAAATCACATAGAAATCCCATAGAAATACCATACATATTTTTTCTCTGAATATCCGATGTATAGTATTTCTCTGGAATAGAAATCACATAGAAATCCCATAGAAATACCATACATATTTTTTCTCTGAATATCCGATGTATAGTATTTCTCTGGAATAGAAATCACATAGAAATCCCATAGAAATACCATACATATTTTTTCTCTGAATATTCGATGTATAGTATTTCTCTGGAATAGAAATCACATAGAAATCCCATAGAAATACCATACATATTTTTTCTCTGAATATCCGATGTATAGTATTTCTCTGGAATAGAAATCACATAGAAATCCCATAGAAATACCATACATATTTTTTCTCTGAATATTCGATGTATAGTATTTCTCTGGAATAGAAATCACATAGAAATCCCATAGAAATACCATACATATTTTTTCTCTGAATATCCGATGTATAGTATTTCTCTGGAATAGAAATCACATAGAAATCCCATAGAAATACCATACATATTTTTTCTCTGAATATCCGATGTATAGTATTTCTCTGGAATAGAAATCACATAGAAATCCCATAGAAATACCATACATATTTTTTCTCTGAATATCCGATGTATAGTATTTCTCTGGAATAGAAATCACATAGAAATCCCATAGAAATACCATACATATTTTTTCTCTGAATATTCGATGTATAGTATTTCTCTGGAATAGAAATCACATAGAAATCCCATAGAAATACCATACATATTTTTTCTCTGAATATCCGATGTATAGTATTTCTCTGGAATAGAAATCACATAGAAATCCCATAGAAATACCATACATATTTTTTCTCTGAATATTCGATGTATAGTATTTCTCTGGAATAGAAATCACATAGAAATCCCATAGAAATACCATACATATTTTTTCTCTGAATATCCGATGTATAGTATTTCTCTGGAATAGAAATCACATAGAAATCCCATAGAAATACCATACATATTTTTTCTCTGAATATTCGATGTATAGTATTTCTCTGGAATAGAAATCACATAGAAATCCCATAGAAATACCATACATATTTTTTCTCTGAATATCCGATGTATAGTATTTCTCTGGAATAGAAATCACATAGAAATCCCATAGAAATACCATACATATTTTTTCTCTGAATATCCGATGTATAGTATTTCTCTGGAATAGAAATCACATAGAAATCCCATAGAAATACCATACATATTTTTTCTCTGAATATCCGATGTATAGTATTTCTCTGGAATAGAAATCACATAGAAATCCCATAGAAATACCATACATATTTTTTCTCTGAATATCCGATGTATAGTATTTCTCTGGAATAGAAATCACATAGAAATCCCATAGAAATACCATACATATTTTTTCTCTGAATATTCGATGTATAGTATTTCTCTGGAATAGAAATCACATAGAAATCCCATAGAAATACCATACATATTTTTTTCTGAATATTCGATGTATAGTATTTCTCTGGAATAGAAATCACATAGAAATCCCATAGAAATACCATACATATTTTTTCTCTGAATATCCGATGTATAGTATTTCTCTGGAATAGAAATCACATAGAAATCCCATAGAAATACCATACATATTTTTTCTCTGAATATCCGATGTATAGTATTTCTCTGGAATAGAAATCACATAGAAATCCCATAGAAATACCATACATATTTTTTCTCTGAATATCCGATGTATAGTATTTCTCTGGAATAGAAATCACATAGAAATCCCATAGAAATACCATACATATTTTTTCTCTGAATATTCGATGTATAGTATTTCTCTGGAATAGAAATCACATAGAAATCCCATAGAAATACCATACATATTTTTTCTCTGAATATCCGATGTATAGTATTTCTCTGGAATAGAAATCACATAGAAATCCCATAGAAATACCATACATATTTTTTCTCTGAATATCCGATGTATAGTATTTCTCTGGAATAGAAATCACATAGAAATCCCATAGAAATACCATACATATTTTTTCTCTGAATATCCGATGTATAGTATTTCTCTGGAATAGAAATCACATAGAAATCCCATAGAAATACCATACATATTTTTTCTCTGAATATCCGATGTATAGTATTTCTCTGGAATAGAAATCACATAGAAATCCCATAGAAATACCATACATATTTTTTCTCTGAATATTCGATGTATAGTATTTCTCTGGAATAGAAATCACATAGAAATCCCATAGAAATACCATACATATTTTTTCTCTGAATATCCGATGTATAGTATTTCTCTGGAATAGAAATCACATAGAAATCCCATAGAAATACCATACATATTTTTTCTCTGAATATCCGATGTATAGTATTTCTCTGGAATAGAAATCACATAGAAATCCCATAGAAATACCATACATATTTTTTCTCTGAATATCCGATGTATAGTATTTCTCTGGAATAGAAATCACATAGAAATCCCATAGAAATACCATACATATTTTTTCTCTGAATATCCGATGTATAGTATTTCTCTGGAATAGAAATCACATAGAAATCCCATAGAAATACCATACATATTTTTTCTCTGAATATCCGATGTATAGTATTTCTCTGGAATAGAAATCACATAGAAATCCCATAGAAATACCATACATATTTTTTCTCTGAATATCCGATGTATAGTATTTCTCTGGAATAGAAATCACATAGAAATCCCATAGAAATACCATACATATTTTTTCTCTGAATATCCGATGTATAGTATTTCTCTGGAATAGAAATCACATAGAAATCCCATAGAAATACCATACATATTTTTTCTCTGAATATCCGATGTATAGTATTTCTCTGGAATAGAAATCACATAGAAATCCCATAGAAATACCATACATATTTTTTCTCTGAATATTCGATGTATAGTATTTCTCTGGAATAGAAATCACATAGAAATCCCATAGAAATACCATACATATTTTTTCTCTGAATATCCGATGTATAGTATTTCTCTGGAATAGAAATCACATAGAAATCCCATAGAAATACCATACATATTTTTTCTCTGAATATTCGATGTATAGTATTTCTCTGGAATAGAAATCACATAGAAATCCCATAGAAATACCATACATATTTTTTCTCTGAATATTCGATGTATAGTATTTCTCTGGAATAGAAATCACATAGAAATCCCATAGAAATACCATACATATTTTTTCTCTGAATATCCGATGTATAGTATTTCTCTGGAATAGAAATCACATAGAAATCCCATAGAAATACCATACATATTTTTTCTCTGAATATTCGATGTATAGTATTTCTCTGGAATAGAAATCACATAGAAATCCCATAGAAATACCATACATATTTTTTCTCTGAATATTCGATGTATAGTATTTCTCTGGAATAGAAATCACATAGAAATCCCATAGAAATACCATACATATTTTTTCTCTGAATATCCGATGTATAGTATTTCTCTGGAATAGAAATCACATAGAAATCCCATAGAAATACCATACATATTTTTTCTCTGAATATCCGATGTATAGTATTTCTCTGGAATAGAAATCACATAGAAATCCCATAGAAATACCATACATATTTTTTCTCTGAATATCCGATGTATAGTATTTCTCTGGAATAGAAATCACATAGAAATCCCATAGAAATACCATACATATTTTTTCTCTGAATATCCGATGTATAGTATTTCTCTGGAATAGAAATCACATAGAAATCCCATAGAAATACCATACATATTTTTTCTCTGAATATTCGATGTATAGTATTTCTCTGGAATAGAAATCACATAGAAATCCCATAGAAATACCATACATATTTTTTCTCTGAATATCCGATGTATAGTATTTCTCTGGAATAGAAATCACATAGAAATCCCATAGAAATACCATACATATTTTTTCTCTGAATATCCGATGTATAGTATTTCTCTGGAATAGAAATCACATAGAAATCCCATAGAAATACCATACATATTTTTTCTCTGAATATCCGATGTATAGTATTTCTCTGGAATAGAAATCACATAGAAATCCCATAGAAATACCATACATATTTTTTCTCTGAATATCCGATGTATAGTATTTCTCTGGAATAGAAATCACATAGAAATCCCATAGAAATACCATACATATTTTTTCTCTGAATATCCGATGTATAGTATTTCTCTGGAATAGAAATCACATAGAAATCCCATAGAAATACCATACATATTTTTTCTCTGAATATCCGATGTATAGTATTTCTCTGGAATAGAAATCACATAGAAATCCCATAGAAATACCATACATATTTTTTCTCTGAATATTCGATGTATAGTATTTCTCTGGAATAGAAATCACATAGAAATCCCATAGAAATACCATACATATTTTTTCTCTGAATATCCGATGTATAGTATTTCTCTGGAATAGAAATCACATAGAAATCCCATAGAAATACCATACATATTTTTCTCTGAATATCGATGTATAGTATTTCTCTGGAATAGAAATCACATAGAAATCCCATAGAAATACCATACATATTTTTTCTCTGAATATCCGATGTATAGTATTTCTCTGGAATAGAAATCACATAGAAATCCCATAGAAATACCATACATATT